>NW_028235107.1:0-5859 GCF_977035675.1 Penaeus japonicus | reverse complement strand
ACTGAATTATAATTACAGACCGAGGTATCGTTCCTAATGCTTGTCTGTTTGTCTAAAGGATTCCTTCATTAACTCCTAGGATATTTCTGTCAACTGCTTCCAACGGCTTCCCTGGTTTCCTGGCTAGAGGGGTTAACTACTAACTACATGGGTTCTTTAACAACCTTTTTGACCCCGTACTAGATGTACTTCTCGGGGAGGGGGGGGGGGGTTCTGCTAACTACTTATTTTCACTCTTGATCTCCTGCTAACTAAACTGATTCCCTGCTAACTTGAGGAGGGAGGGCTTTCTGCTAAATGCATGGACTCTCAAGAATCTATGGACTTCCTGTTAACTACATTGAGTCTCTGTTACACTAAGAGCCATACATTCTGCTAACCGAATGGGTTCTCCGCTAACAAAACGGATTTTCTGCGACCTGAATTGGTTCGCTGGTACATGAAAGGATTCCCAAAATTCGAAAGGATTCCCTGCTATCCTGTTCGCAATATGACCTGCCTCCTCGCGCCCCCTCCCCTCCCCTCCCCTCCACCACCCCCATCCCCCCACAGAAAAAAAATGAAATTTCTGCAGAGTCACCCAATTAATCACATCCCTGGAATCTTTTTGCTAATCTCAATAAATCCCTTCGCATAATAACTCATACCATAATAAACATTTATATCTACCCCTTACCCAACCAGAGGCTCGATTCCCGATCCCCCTTAGATGTAAAGCCCCATTAAGTAATAGTCTTGTCCATACGTCAATTAATGGCCCTCAAGTGTGCCTTATTAGGTAGTAAAACTGGCACACAATGCCGTATGTTATTCCAGGGGACCAATATACACCGTGAATCTTTTCTTTCCCTTCGCTCATATACCTCTCTCTCTCTTTCTTTCTTTCTGTCTCTCTCTCTCTCTTTCTTTCTTTCTTTCTTTCTTTCTTTCTTTCTTTCTTTCTTTTTTTCTCTCTATCTCTCTCTCTTACTCTCTCTCTTGCTCTCTCTCTCTCTCTCTCTCTCTCTTTTGCTCTCTCTCGCTCTCGCTCTCTCTCTCTTGCTTTCTCTCTCTCTTTTTTGCTCTCTCTTCTCTCTCTCTCTCTCTCTCTCTCTCTCTCTCTCTCTCTCTCTCTCTCTCTCTCTCTCTCTCTCTCTCTCCGCTTTTTTCGCTTTTTTCTTCCGCTTCCCCTCCCCCCTCCTCTTATCGCCTCTCACCACTTTCCCAATCCCCATATCCTATCCTCTTCCCATGCCGATCTCCCTCTCTGCTCTCCCCTCTCCCTTTCTTGTCCCTCTCCCTATCTTCTCCATTTCAATCTCCCTCTCCCTTTCTCCTCTCCTCACTCTCCCCTCCCCCTTTCTCTACTAATCACTCGACACCCAACACAAATGTTTATAATCGGGGGGTTTCACGCATTATAATCCCCGCCCACCCCTGCTATTAATCCCCCCTTTCACACCCTCGACCTTACCCCCCATCCCCTGCCCCCCCTTCCGGTCACCGTCTGAGATGGATTTCAACGCCTCCGCGACGCACGCGCTACTGAACCTTACGTCCCGTGAGCGTAAGGGCGACTATCGCTAGATGCTTAAGTGCGCCAACTGGGTTTGATGGTGGAGGGGGGGGGATGGAGGGGGAGTAGGAAGGGGGGAGGGGAGGGAGACGGAGGAGGAGTGGGAAGTGGGGAGGGGAAGGGGGAAAGCGGAGTGGGGAAATAGGGGGAGGAATGGGGGGAGGGGGTAGGAAGAGGGGAGAGAAAAAGTATGGGAGAGGGGAAAGGGGAAAGGTGGAAAGAGCCAAGGGACAGTTGGAAGGGAAGAAGGGAGAGGGAGAAGGATATACAGAAGAGGGGTATGGAAGTTGGTGGGGGTGGGATAAAGGGGAGAAAGATGAGGGGAAGAAAGGAGGGGGATAGAATTATAGGCGCAAGGGAGGGTATGAAATTTGATGGGGGGGGGGTGTAGGGAGGGGGAGAGATTCTTCTAAGTAATCTAAGAAATCTAAGTGGTATTGCCAAGAATAGATTACACCTGTTACCCATCGTAATAAAGACACCAACAAAACAGCATATACGAACATTAATATTTGCTGTTGTCGGGAAACGACTGAAAACGGCTGGAAAAAAAAAAACAAAAAACGAAAAACAAAAACACTCGTTTCTGTTTTGTCAATTGGGGTTGATCGCAATAACAGAAATACTATTGTTGTTTATTATGTCTGGCGGCGTTGCTCACTCTGTTAGTGTTGTTGTTATGACTCTGTTCTTGCTGCAAAATGATGCCTTTGTCTTTGTTTTCCGCTGGCGAGAAAAGAGGAATGATCGTTATTGTTGTTGTGACTTTGCGATGCACACAATGGGGCTCGGGGGACTCTTTCAGCAATCAACACTGTATGTAGGGTTCATATTCTTATGGTGATGGTAATTATATCATCATATCAGTATCAAAATTGTTTAATATATATATATATATATATATATATATATATGTATATATATATATATATATATTGTGTGTATGTATAAATAAATGTATATATATATATATTATATATATATATTATTATATATATATACATACATATATATATATATATATATATATATATATATATATATATATATGTATATATATTGATATATACATATATATCTTCTTAACGTACCATGCGACTACAGTCCTTCAAACATCTCTCTATATATAAATATATATATAAATATATTCTATATAAATATATATATATATATAATAAATATATATATAATATATATATAAATAATATAATATATATATATATATATATATATATACATATACATTCTAGTAATAATAGTAATAATAATAACAATAATACGGATAAGAGTAATAGTAAAAAATAATTGATAATAATGATAATAATAATGATGATAGTAATGATAATATTAACAGTAATACCAAATAACATTACCAACATTAATGATAAAGATCATCATTATCATCATCATCATAATCATTATAACAATAATAATGGTAGTAAAATGGGGAAAAAATAATAGAAAATCATAAAAATAACAGATAAATCAGTTCTTGAGAAACAAACAAACAGACAAACAAACAAACCCAATCCCTCGCCCTCATCGTCAAACAAACGACGCCATTTCAAGAGTGATGACCGAGTGGTGACATGTGATGACGAATGGTGATCGAGAGAGAGCTGACCACCCCCCCCCCCCCCCCCGTGACCCCTCCTGACCCCTCCTGACCCCCTTCGGACTCCCACTGACCGTAGCCCCCTCCCCTTCCCTCCCCCCCTCTGTCCAATGTGACCCTTTCACCCCCTCTCGCTGATCCTCTACCCTCTTCCCCCTCCCCTTCCCCCCTCCCCCCTACCGTGCGGGTGGTCTGAGATTCGTCCACTAATTAAAATCGATCCCTCACGCTTCATTAAGGATGGGTGGGGGGGGGGGCAGGGGCAGGGGCGGGGGGTAAAGGGGGTAAGGGGGGAGGGAATAGTGGGTAATGGGGTTGGGGGGAGTAAGGATGGAGGGAGTGAGTGAGGAAGGGGGTTAATGCGGGTAGGGGGTAAGGGACACGGGGGGAGGAGAGAAAGGGGGAACGAGGGATAAGGAAGGAGGAGGGTGGAGGGTAATTAGGAGTGGGTGGGGGGGGGAGGAGGGGAGCGAGAGGGACAGGGGAGGGGAGGGGAGGAGAGGGGGGTAAGAGAAAGGATTAGCGTGGGCAGAATCAGCAGGAGGGGGTGTGAAGAACATGCTGAGATGGAGGGGAGAGGGGGGAGGGGAGGGGGAAGAGTGAAAGAGGGGAGAAGGTGGGGGGAGAAAGAGGGAACATAACACATTTAGCCTAATATTTATTGGCGGATATACCAGAGGCGTGAAGGAAGGAAGTGGGGGAAGGGGGTGGGGGAGGGAGAAGAGACGGGATAAAAGGGAAGGAAGGAGGGGGGAGAAGAGGCGGGATAAGAGGGAAGGAAGGAGGAGGGGGGGGGGAGAAGAGACGGGATAAGAGGGAAGGGGGGGTGGAGGGAGGGAGGTAAGGAGGGAGGGAGAAGAATGAGAAAGAGGAAGGGAAAAAGAAGGAGAAGGGAGAGGCGAAGGAGGTAGAATGAGGAGTAGAAGAAGGATGAGGATGAAGAGGAATAATAATAATAATAATAATAAGAGAAAGAGGAGGAAAAAGAGGAACAGTAGAGAGGCAGAGAGAAAACGAAAAAAGAGGAAGAAGAAGAGGAAAAAGAAAAAAAAGAAGAAAAAGAAGATAAAGGACACAGATCAGTAGGGGGAGGGGGGGGGTAGAGAAGTAGATGAAAAGGGTGATATGGTGTTGCAAAGAGCTGGGAGAGTGTTGCAAAGGGAGTATAAACCTGTACACAAGCTGTATTTGTTACGCGGATGCAATCAATTCGTTTTGTTGAAGAAGTTCCGAGTTATTAACCTGTGCGCGGTGGTCAGGTGTGGGGGAGGGGGAGGGGGGAACTGGGAGAATATTGGCTATATTGCGCCGGTTGAGGGAAGGGGGGAGGGGAAGAGGGAGGGGAAAGTGGGAAGGGGAAAGGAGTAGAGGGGATAGGTAGATAGATAAATTAAGAGAGAGAGAGAGAGAGAGAGAGAGAGAGAGAGAGAGAGAGAGAGAGAGAGAGAGAGAGAGAGAGAGATAGAGAGAGAGAGATAGAAAGAGAGAAATAGAGAAAGAGAAAGAGAGAGAAAGAGAGAGAGAGAGAGGAAGAAGGAAACGAAGGACAGAAATAGAGGGAAATCTCCCCCGAATGCGCACAACTCGTTCGGGTGTAAATCTAATATACTTCTTTCTCCCTATCTATATCTTTCCCTTTATTTGACACAATTCCAAAAGAGTTTCATATAAATAAAACTAACACACACACACACACACACGCACAGACAAAAACGCCCTCCTCCCTCCCCCCTTCCCCTTCTCCCTACCACACACACACACACACGTACACACACGTGCACACACCTACACCCTAATCCTTCCCCCCTCCGCATGCACACGTACACTCATACACCCTCTGCCCCCCCCCCCCACACACACACAAAACTCCCAAAAGTGGGCGGAGTCACACCCCGTGGGCGGCCCCTCCCTCGAAACCAGGAGGCAAAACAGAGGGACAGTTAGTACGCCCACTCATTTATCACGCCCGCAATCTCATCGTGTTTGAGGGGGGGGGGGGAATGTTATAGGGTTGAGGGGGAGGGGAAATGTTATAGGGGTGAGAGAGAGGGGAGAGGGGGGAGGGGGAGGGGGGAGGTTAAGGAAAAGGTTGGTGGACATAAGTGCACGGGAGGGGGTTAGGGTATAGGGGGGGGGGGTCTGGAAGGAACGTAAGGGATTGCTGATATTGCTGATGGGGGGGGGGGGGCTTCCTGGCTGACTATTGTCAAATCTGACGACAGTTGTGACAGTATGCTGACGCGTGGTTACTTCCGTCTGAGGGGAGTTGAGGGGAGAGGAAAGAGAGAGAAAGAGAGGGAGAGAGAGAGGGAGAGAGAAACACACACACACACAGAGAGACAGAGAGAGAGAGAGAGAGAGAGAGAGAGAGAGAGAGAGAGAGAGAGAGAGAGAGAGAGAGAGAGAGAGAGAGAATGAGAGTGAGAGAGAGAATGAGAGTGAGAGAGAGAGAAAGAGAGAGAGAGAGAGAAAGTGGGAGAGAAAGAAAGAAAGAAAGAGAAAGAGAGATAGATAGATAGATAGATAGATAGATAGAGAGAGAGACGAACAAACAAATGAGTAAACAAATACACCCAAAACAAATAAAGTAAATAAAGTAAACAACAAATCAAACAAAATAAAAAGCAAAAAAAAAAAAAATCCTCCTCCCTCGCCTTCAAACAAACAAACAAACAAACAAACACAGTCT
>NW_028235106.1:0-4767 GCF_977035675.1 Penaeus japonicus | reverse complement strand
TTTCTTGCACCTTTTTTCTCGCATTGATTTTTCCTTTAATATAACAAAAATCAGCGAAATGAACTGTAATCGTTTCGTTATCAGAATGGCTCTAACGTGTATTTTAAGATTTTTGGCTTTTTTTCAGATTCGTCATTTTTTGTTTTTCTTTGCACATTTTTTTCTCGCAATTGATTTTTCCTTTACTTTAACAAAAATCAGTGAATTGAACTGTAATCCGTTTCGTTTCGAGAATGGCTCTAACGTGTATATTAAGCATTTTTGGTTTTTCAGGATCGTATTTTTTTTTTCTTGCATTTTTTTCTGCAATTGATTTTTCTTTACTATAACAAAATCAGTGAATTGAACTGTAATCGTTTCGTTCGTCAGAATGGCTCTAACGTTGTATTTTAAGCATTTTTGGCTTTTTTTCGGATTCTTCTTTTTTTTTCTTGTACCTTTTTTCTCGCAATTGATTCTTCCTTTAATATAACAAAAATCAGTGAATTCTCCTATAATACGTTTGTTATCAATGGCTTAACGTATATTTTAAGCATTTTTGGCATTTTTTCAGGTCGTCATTTATTTTTCATGCCACCTTTTTTCTTCGCAATTGATTTTTCCTTTATATAACCAAAAATCGCGAATGGAATGTAATCGTTTCGTTATCAGAATGGCTCTAACGTGTATTTTAAGCATTTTTGGCTTTTTTTCAGGATCATCAATTTTTTTTTCTTGCACCTTTTTTTCGCAATTGATTTTTCCTTTAATATATCGAAATTCAGCGCATTTAAATTTAATCCGTTTCGTTATCAGAATGGCTGTAACGTGTATTTTAAGCATTTTCGTGTTGTTGTTTTTTTGAGGATCGTTTTTTTTTATTCTTGCACCTTTTTTCTCGCAATTGCTTTTTCCTTTAATATAACGAAAAGTAGCGATTTTAACTGTAATCCGTTTCGTTATCAGAATGTCTCTAACGTGTATTTTAAGCATTTTCGTTTTTTTTTTGAGGACCGTCATTTTTTTCCTGGCACCTTTTTTCTCGCAATTGCCTTTTCCTTTAATATAACGAAAATCAGCGCATTTATCTGTAATCCATTTCGTTATCAGAATGGCTCTAACGTGTATTTTAAGCATTTTCGGGTATTTTTCAGGATCGTCATTTCTTTTTCTTGCACCTTTTTTGTTGCAATAGCTTTTTCCTTTAATATAATTAAAATCAGCGATTTTAACTGTAATCCGTTTCGATATCAGATTGGCTCTAACGTGTATTTTAAGCATTTTGGATTTTTTTCAGGATCGTCATCTTTTTTTCTTGCACCTTTTTTCTCGCAATTGCTTTTTCCTTTAATATGATTAAAATCAACTATATTAACTGTAATCCGTTTCGTTATCAGAATGGCTCTAACGTGTATTATAAGCATTTTCAGGGTTTTTTTCAGGATCGTCATTTATTTTGTTTCTTGCACCTTCTTTCTCGCAATAGCTTTTTCCTTTAATATAACGAAAATCAGCGATTTTAAGTGTAATCTGTTTCGTTATCAGAATGGCTCTAACGTGTATTTTAAGCATTTTCGGATTATTTTGAGGATCATCATTTTTTTTCTTGCACCTTTTTTCTCGCAATTGCCTTTTTCTTTAATATAACGAAAATCAGTGCATTTACCTGTAATCCATCTCGTTATCGGAATGCTTCTAACGTGTATTTTATGCATTTTCGGTTTTTTTTTCAGGATCGTCATTTTTTTTTTCTTCCACTTTTTTTCTCCCCCCCCCCCCCTTTTTTTTTTTTTTTTTTTTTTTTTTTTTTTTTTTTTTTTAGGTTGTTTTTTTATTCTTGCACTTTTTTTCTCATTGCTTTTTCCTTAATATAACAAAAAATCAGCGATTTTAACTGTAATCCGTTTCGTTTTTAGAAGGGCTCTAAGTGTATTTAAGATTTTGTTTTTTTTCAGGATCGTCATTTTTTTTTTTTTGTTGCACCTTTTTTTCTCGTAATTGCGTTTTCCTTTAATATAACGAAAATCAGCGCATTTAACAATAATCCGTTTCGTTATCAGAATCGCTCAAACGGGTATTTTAAGCGTTTTCAGGTTTTTTTTCAGGATCGTCATTTATTTTTTTCTTGCACCTTTTTTTTCGCAGTTTGTTTTTCCTTTATCGTTTTAACTGTAAACCGTTTCGTTATCAGAAGGCTCTAACGTGTATTTAAGCATTTTAGGTTCTTTTTTTCAGGATCGTCATTTTTTTTTTTTCTTGCACCTTTTTTCTCGCAATTGCTTTTTCCTTTGATATAAGAAAAATCAGCGATTTAACTGTAATCCGTTTCGTTATCAGAATGGCTCTAACGTGTATTTTAAGCATGTTTGGGGTTTTTTCAGGATCGTCATTTTTTTTTCTTGCACCTGTTTTCTCGCAATTGCTTTTTCCTTTAATATAACGATAATCAGCGATTAACTGTAATCCATTCGTTATCAGAATGGCTCTAACGTGTATTTATAGCATTTCGGTTTTTTTTTCAGGATCGTCATTTTTTTCTTGCACCTTTTTTCTCGCAATTGTTTTCTTAAATATAACGAAAATCAGTGCATTTACATGTAATCCATTCGTTATCAGAATGGCTCTAACGTTTATTTTAAGCATTTTCGTTTTTTTTCAGAATCGTCATTTTTTTTTCTTGCCCTTTTTTCTGCAATTGTTTTTCCTTTAATATAACAAAAATCAGCGAATTTAACTGTAATCCTTTCTGTTATCAGAATGGTCATAGCGAGTATTTTAAGCATTTTCGGCTTTTTCAGGATCGTCATTTTTTTTCTTTGCACCTTTTTTTTCGAATTTTTTTTCTTAATAACAAAATCAGCGCTTTTAACTGTAATCCGTTTCGTTATCAGAATGGCTCTAACGTGTATTTTGTTTTCGGGTTTTATTCAGTATCATCATTTTTTTTTTTTCTTCCACCTTTTTTTCTCGCAATTGCTTTTTCCTTATATAAAAAAAAATCAGTGCATTTAACTGTAATCCGTTTCGTTATCAGAATGGCTCTAACGTGCATTTTAAGCATTTTAGTTTTTTTTCAGGATCGTCATTTTTTTTTCTTGCACCTTTTTTCTCGCAATTGATTTTTCCTTTAATTGATTAAATCAAAATCTGATTAACTGTAATCCGTTTTCGTTATCAGAATGGGCTCTAACGTGTATTTAAGCATTTTTGGGTTTTTTTCAGGATCGTCATTTTTTTTGTTTCTTGCACCTTTTTTCTCGCAATTGATTTTTCCTTTAATAATAACAAAATCAGCGATTTGTAATGTAATCCGTTTCGTTATCAGAATGGCTCTAACGTGTATTTTAAGCATTTTCGGTTTTTTTAGATCGTCATTTTTTTTCTTGCACCTTTTTTCTCGCAATTTTGCTTTTTCCTTTAATATAACGAAAATCAGGCATTTAACTGTAATCCATTCGTTATCAGAATGGCTCTAACGTGTATTTTAAGCATTTTCGTTTTTTTTTTCGGGATCGTCATTTTTTTTTCTTGCACCTTTTTTTCTCCCAATTGTTTTTTCCTTTAATAAAACAAAAAATTACGATTTAACTGTAATCCTTTGGGTTATCAGAAGGCTCTAACGTTATTTAAGCCATTTTTGGTTTTTTTTTTAGGATGTCATTTTTTTTCTTGCCCAAAAACCTTTTTTTGAAATTGCTTTTCCTTAAAATAAAATCAGCGATTTAACTGTAATCCGTTTCGTATCAGAAGGGCTCTAACGTGTATTTTAAACATTTTGGTTTTTTTAAGGTCGTCATTTTTTTTCTTGCCCCCTTTTTTTGAAATTTGCTTTTTTCCTTTAATATAAAAAATCAGCGATTTAACTGTAATCCGTTCGTTAATCGGGATGGCTCTAACGTGTATTTTAAGCTTTTTTGTTTTTTCAGTTTCCGCATTTTTTTTTCTTGCACCTTTTTCTTGCAATTGCTTTTTCCTTTTAATATAAAAAAATCAGCAATTAATGTAATCCGTTTCGTTATCAGAATGGCTCTAACGTGTATTTTAAGCATTTTCGGGATTTTTTCTGGATCGTCATCTTTTTTTTTTCTTGCACCTTTTTTCTCCCAATTGCTTTTTCATTTAATATAACGATTATCAGCGCATTTAACTGTAATCCGTTTCGTTTTCAGAATGGCTCTAACGTGTATTTTAAGCATTTTCGACCTTTTTCAGAATAGTTTTTCTTTTCTAGCACCTTTTTACTCGTAATTACTTTTCCTTTAATATAACAAAAATAGGTGCATTTAACTGTAATCCGTTTTGTTATCAGAATGCCTCTAACGTATATCTTAAGCTATTTCGTTTTTTTTTTTCAGTATCGTCTTTTTTTCTTGCAACTTTTTTATCGCAATGCTTTTTCCTTTAATATAACGAAAATCAGCGATTTAACTGTAATCTGTTTTGTTTATCTAACGTGTAATTTAAGCATTTTCTTTTTTTTCAGGATCGTCATTTTTTTTCTTGCACCTTTTTCTTTAAATAACTGTTTTTTAAAAGCTTTCTTTTTTTTTTTCAGGTCGTCTTTTTTTTTTCACTTTTTACCTTTTTTAACGCTTTTAACTGTAACCGTTTCGTTGTCAAAATGCCTCAAAAGGTATTTTAGCTTTTCGTTTTTTTTCAGGTCGCCTTTTTTTTTTTTAAAATTTTTTTCGCAATTGTTTTTCCTTTAATATAACGAAAATCAGCGTTTTTTAATTTTAAATCGTTCGTTTCGAATGCCTCTAACGTTTTTAAGCTTTTCGTTTTTTT
>NW_028235105.1:0-11625 GCF_977035675.1 Penaeus japonicus | reverse complement strand
ATTATTAAGAATACATTGATTTAAAGAGATTATCACAGAATACCAATGTTCAAAATCGATTGAACTCTTAGGATGTATTTATAGTTTTAAACTATCATATATCTATCTATCTGTATCTATATCTACACACCCACCGATGGAGAAAAAGAGAAGAAGAGCTGCAAAAAAGATGAGAATTGTGTGTGTGTGTGTGTGTGGGTGTGTGTGAGAAGAGATTTAATTATAATTATCTATGAAACATGGATTACATAACCAGGTTGACAATCATCAGAGGATAATGTAAAACTTATTCGTCCATGAAATACAATTATTACTGTACAATAATGTTTAGTGTAAATATCTACAAAAATGATTATTATAATGAATAATGAAAATAATGATGATGATGATGATGCTGGATGATGATATGATATGAAGGATGAGGATGAGATGATGATGATGATGATGGGATAGTGAGAGAAAAAAAAACTCCATTGTATAAGGCACAATAAATGCAACCATGTATTGTAACTATGCCTTTCAATGACTTATCCAGCTTTCATGTTGTGTATCTTTTGTATGTCTATGATGTTTAGTAGAAAAAAAAAAAACAAAAAAAAAAAAAAAAAAAAAACACAAAAATTAAATAAATAAAAATAACATAAAAATGCAAGAACAAAAAAGTTTCTGGGGTATCTTCCAAAAATTTGGTATTTTTCATTTTCCTTTCCTTAAAAAATAAAAAATTTTAAAAAAAAAAATAATAATTAAAATTAAAAAAAAAAAAATTTAAAAACAAAAAACAAAGCAATAATTTTGCAATATGCTTTCATAAAGTGCCTTTTCTATGATTTAGCTTTTTTTTTTCTTGATAAAATGTAAAAATTTTCGTTGAGAAAAGGCACTTTTGTTTTTCCTTATAACAAGGTTGGCTTTTCATCTATCAATTAAATTTTTGGTACATTTTCTTTAACGGGGGATGATTTTAGGAAGGGGATATGCCTTTAAAATGCTGAAAATTTTCATCGCATTTACAAAATATATAATAACATCCAATCTAAAAAGTTTTGTCGTTAAAAAAAAAACGGATTGTCTAAGCATTAAAACAGCCACCACCACTTAAGGTGTGGTGTATGTTTCCACAAAACTAGCTGCAAACTAAGATTTGGTATTTTGTTGGATTTACTCCTTTTGTGAAGTGAATAAAGACTATATTTTTGAGAAAATTGTGGAGAAGGGTCCAATTCTACTTTCCGAATTTTAGCGGGGAAAGTTTTGGTATTTTTTTTTACTGGTTAGTAAAAGGGTCTAGATTTTTTTGAGTATAGGGGGAGAAGGCGATTTCTGTTTTCCGAGGCGGGTCGGGGGGGCGCGTAGGCCTCACCGGCAAGAGAAAAAGTAAATTTGAATGTTCTTTTTATAAATAAAAATGAAAATGGAATGGATTGTATGTATTTCTTGTTTGCTGATGAGTGAGATTGTTTTTTTTTTGTGTTTTTTTGCTTGTTTTTTTGTTTTGACTATTATTTTGTTTAGTTTAGTGATGTTTTATTTTTTTTTGTTTGACTTTTTTGAGTTTTGCGTTTTTTCTCTTTTCTACGTGTTTTGCACTGGTCTCTGTTTTTTTTTTTTCTTTTTTGGTTTTTTGGTGTGGTTCGACTGTTTGGGTTTAGTGTTATTTTTGGTGAGTTTTGGTTTGTGAGAGAGAGAATTCGAGTTGTTTTTCATGAAGAGTGAGTGAGTGGGTTGGTACTGATAACTACTAACTACTGATCGTTTGTTAACCCGATCCCTCCCCCTCCTTATCTGCTGGCTGCGGGCTGGGGTCCTTCTTTTCCTCCCTCCCTCCCTCTCCTCTCTCTCTTTCTTGCACGTACATTTTTATCTTCCTCTACCAAATCAAATTTCAATGATTTTTTCCCTACTTCGGGGCTCATACCAGGGGCTATTTCCTCATCAATCACTTTGTGTGCCCCCGGTAATCGTAATATTATTAAGGCACATTTTTGCTAAAAGGGGATATCTGTCTGATTCAACATACATACATAGATTGTTTCTATCTCTTTCCCTCTGTTTCACTTGCCCCCCCCCCCTTTTTTTTCCCACTCCGTACCAAACCCCACCCCCCCCTCTCTCTCTCTTTCTCTCTCCCATCATAGACAGCGAACCAACCAATCATTTCAGCCCCATTTCCATTCATTCAATTCTTCTTCATTTGTTTTAGTTTTGTAATAAATCAACTTTACACTTGTAGATGCATACATGCATGTATCATTTCTCACTTTCTTTTCCCCCCTTGACTTCTTGACAAAATGGGCCTACACTCTTAAATTCATTATCATTGCTACTGCTTGTTACATTCTTAACACCATGACACGGGCTACTACTACTAATACTACTATTGCCTACATTATACATATACTGAGATCAAATAAACGTTGGCTTTTTTTTTTGATTTAAATATCCTCTGGAACTCCTTGTAACAAGCAAATGTGTTTTGAATTCTTGTTCTTCTCACATGTCCCAACAACATACATACATAATACACATACATACAGACCACATACGCAGACCAGACAGACAACAACAAATTAGTAGCTACGAGGTTAACTTGATGAGAGACTCGCGCAAAGGGAAAAAAAAACGAAACAGAGCAAAAAAAAGGGCAAAGCAAAGCTAGGAAAAATGGCTATTTCCACTTGCGTTTTCTTGGACCCTACTCGAACGGAACAGAAAAAACAAACGAACAGCAACCAATCAATCTAGCAAAACAACGCATCTCTCTCGGATCACCACACATACACTTACGAATCAATCAAACAATTCAAAAGTATTATCCATCACCACTTGCACTCTGACTGACTGATTGATTGATTGAGGTTTTACCTTATCTGCATGCATACATGAAATAAAGAGAGACAGGCATGGGATGCACATGCATATACGCAGACACACACACACACAAAACAAGTTCCAAGACCCAAATAAACTCATCAACCAAGGGCAATTCCTTCTCTTATAGAAACAACGGCGACATAATAATAAAATGATAATAATATAATAATAGACCCCCACTCTAGTAAGGAAAGAGGTCACTCATTCACTCCACTCCTCCCAATTGCCATTATAATAAACCCTCGAACTACACCAGTGGTTTGTTGTTTGCCTATAACTAAAAGCCAAACAAACAAACACATAGTCAATTGATAATATGATAGAGGGGGGCCTGTTCCCCCCCCTTCCCCCAACACTTGGAGAGGGTTTTCCACCTCTATGCAATGTGGGGATAGGGAGGGAAAGGGGGGGAAGGAGGGAAGGGAGAAAAGGAGAAGGGAGGGGGAACAGGGGGAGGAAGAAAAGGATGGGGGGGAAAAGGGAAGGGAGGGGAAAGGGAGGGAGAGGAGGGAAGGTAGAGAGGAGGGGGAACAGGGGGAGGGGAGGAAGGGGGGAAGGGGAAAAGGGGGGGGGAAAGGGGGAGGGAAAAGGGGAAAGGGAAGGGGGGGAAGGGGGGGGGAAAGGGAGGGGAAGGGGGAAGGGGGGGGGAAGGGGGGGGAAGGGGGGAGGGGAGGGGGGAAAGGGGGGGGGGGGGGGGGGGGGAAAAGGGGGGGGGGGGGGGGAGGGAGGGGAGGGGGGGGGGGAAAGGGGGGAAAAAAAAAGGGGGGGGGCAAGAGGGGGGCCCAAACCCCTTCTCCCCTCCTCCCCTGTTTCCCCCCCCCCTCCCCCCCCCCCCAAAACCCCCCCCCCCCACCCCCAGGGAAATTTTTGGTTTTTCGACACCCCACCGACCGATGAAATAAAAATTTACACGACACGAGTCGTCATTACACGATAATGGAGGGGAAGTTAATAATAGATAGAGAGTACGACCACAATTTTTTAGAATGCATTCCTTACCACCGGGGCCCTTAGGTCATAACCGACAAAAAACCCAAAAGGAAAAATAAGGGAATCGCCGACGCCCCCGACGAATTCATTCCTTCAAAATAAAAACAAAAAAAAACAAACAAAAAAAGACATCGGAGGACGTAATTTTACATTTTTCCAACTTGATTTTCCCCCAAAACTTATTTTCCCTTGTCAGGGGGAATAATGCTGTACATATTAATATCAAATAGGGGATGCTCACCACTCACTCATTCCAAAGAACCAAAATAAGGAAAGCAATTTGCACCCCTCCCTCCCTCCCAAACTCTTATATAATGAAATTGGAGAATATGGGGATGCTCCCCACTCACTCATCACTCTCAAAAAAAACCAAAAAAAGGAAAGAATTTTGCCACCTCCCCCAAACCAAACTCTTTTATAAAGATTGATAATATGGGGATGCTCACTCACCACTCACTCACTCTCAATGAACCCAAAGTAAGGGAAAGAATTTCACACCTCCCTCCCAAAAAAACCCCAAAAATAATGATTGAAAAAACAAACATGAAAAAACAACTAAGCCGCACAGATACCTTACCCCTACTGGGTGACATGCACACCCAAAACTAACCCATGCAAAACTTTACACATTCACTATAAAACATGCAAAATAAATGCACACACACTCACAAACGCGCACGTCCCGGGCGGGGCAAGCATATAGAAGGCACAAGCACCGGTTTGCACGATATCTCCAAAATAGACCCCTGCAACTCACGTGCCCCTGCAGCCAATATTTAAAACTACACACCTGCACACATAACGACTAGGACCTGCATGCATGGGTATCTCACACAACACACCTCCACTAGACACCTGCACCACCGCACGACGCCACACGCACTCAAAAAGAAAAGTCAAACCCAAATCAAAAAAACCAAATTTTGGCATTCACACGTACCCACACATGCAAATTGCTTTTTAGTTCTCCCCCTAAAAGCCGCTAATTAAAAGGGCAAAACGCCACTTGCACAGGGCAGGGGATAAGAGAAAACACGAGAGCAACAACCATAGGAATAATTAAAAGGCCATGCTCGGAAAAGTTGAAAAAACCAAAAAAAGCTCTTATAAAAAAACAGCCCGCACACACCCCCAACACACACACTCACACACACACACCCCAAGCACACACACGCACGCACACCCGTACACGGCAAAACACCGAAAAAGGAAAAGGGAGGAGAAGAAAAAGAAAAAATATAATAAATTATAAACAATGAGTCAACGGAAAAAATAAAATACATTAATAATAAAACATGAAAAATAAAAAAAATACATACAACCTTAGATAGATAGATTGATAGACACATACTATACTTACTTACATAATATACATAATACATAATACATACATACATAAATACTTCATACATACATAACATACATACATGCATACATCCATGCATACATAATACATAATACATACATACATTAAAAAAGAAAGAAACACACAGATTGATATAGAAAAAAAGGCAAGTTAAAGGAATATCTTTTTATTATTATTCGTAAACCGGGCTAGAAGAAATGATTTATATATATTATATATATATATATATATATATAATATATATATATATATATATATATATATATATACATATAGTGACATAAATATATAATATATTATATATTATACATATATATTTATTCTATTATAGTGTTTATTTTTGGATTATTGAGAAAGGGGCAGCCACACGGTATTTTATGACGATTTTTTGTTTCTTAGATCGGTGTAAGCGCTAACATTATTCACAATATATTGATGAGGAAAACGTGGCCCACATGGGGTCTTTACAATAATAAATAAAATGAATGATAAATAGTACATAAATCATAATGATTTTATAAGTGAGTAAATAAGACCCAAATTAATGAAAATAAAAAGGGGGCCATTATTTCTCTCTCTCATTTATGTATGTTGTCTCCTATCATATATGGGTGTGTGTGTGTGTAGACAGACAGACATATTAATGTATAGTATGTAATATATATAATATTATATATATATATATATAATATATAATATATATATATACTATATTCTATATAATATTGAGATAAATATATATATATATATTTATATCTATATGCTTAAATATATATATATATATATATATATGTATATCTATGTATATATATATAATATAGATTTTAAATTATATATATCTATATAATATATAATATATGTATATTTATAATAAGTTATAAATATATATTTATAACTAAACATATATTCTTTACATTATTTGGGGTTTATGTAGATGGATCAATATAGGATAATACATTACATACATTAATTCATACATACATACATACATACATACATAACATACATACATTCTACACTATTTCATTATCATTAGACAGAAAGTAACACACACTGATTGGTATAAGAAAAAAAAAGTTCAAGACTATTCATTTTATTATTATTCGTAAAAGCGGGCGCGGAAGAAATGAATTTATTATATATATATATATATATATATATTTATATTATATATATATTATTTTATTATCTATACATATATATTATAATATATATTACTATATTTATAACATATATATTTTACATATTATATAATTTTTATATTACAGGATATATTTATTAGTGTTGGTATTTGTATTATTGAGAAAGGTGGCTAGCCACACGGCTATTTACTGTGCGATTTATTTGTTTCTAGAAACGGTTGTAAGAGTAACATACTTACAATATTAGTGATACGAGAAAAGTGGCACATAGCTGCTCATTTCTGTAAGTGTGTGTCTCTATGCTCATATATGTATGTGTGTGTGTCTCTCTCATATATGTATGTGTTGTCTCTCTTCCTATTGTATGAGTGTGTCACTCTCGCATATATGTATGTGTGTGGTCCTCTCTCTCATATATGGATGTGTGTGGCTCTCTCTCATATATGTATATGTGGTGTGTCTCTCTTCATATATGTATTTGTGTGTCTCTCTCTCATATATTTATGTATGTGTGTGGCAATCTCTCATATATGTATGTGGTGTCTCCTCTCTTATATATGTATGTGGTCTCTCTTCATATAGTATGTGTGTGTCTTCTCTCATATATGTATGTGTATGTCTCTCTCTATATATGTTATGTGTTGTCTCTATTCATATAAGTATGTGTGTCTCTCTCTCTATATTATATATTGTGGTGTGTGTGTGTGTGTGTGTGTGTGTGTGTGTGTGTGTGTGTGTCGCACAGACAGCACACGCACATATATATTGTATTATATATAATATATTATATATAATATATATATTATATGATATATAAATATATATATATATTTATATCTATATCAGATATATATGTTAATAAATAATATAGATAAGATATAGATATAACTCCGCCTATATTATTTATAAATATCTTATATATATATATATATTATATATATATATATTATATATATATGTGGATGGATATATAGATAATTACCTACATACAACATAGATAGATAGATACTACATTCTACATAGAAATAAAGAAAGAAAAACAGCTTTGATATAGAAAAAAAAAAAGCAAGTTCAAGGACTATTCCTTTTATTAATCGTAAAGGAGGTCGAGAAAGAAAATTAATTTATATATATAATATAAACATATATATTTATATATATCTATATATGTAGTATATATATCTATATATATATATAATATATATATTTATATATATATATAAATTCTATTATATTTTATTAGTGATGGTATTTGTATTATTGAGAAAGGTGGCCAGCCACACGGCTATTTACGGACGATTTTTTTAGTTTCTTGAACGGGTGTAAGAGTAAAAATTGTTACTTAATATTGATGAGAAAGTGGCCACATGTTCTTTACAAAAGTATGTTTTGTATTACTGAGAACGGTGTAAAAGAAGGACTATTTTAGTCATTAGTGAGAAGGAGAAGGTGGCCAAAAATACTATTTATATTACTCGGACATGATGTCAATTTTACCTACATTAATAATATTTTTGTTCACAGAGAAGGCGAATTAACGAAAACTAATAACATCATAATGCAAAGGTTAGATTAGAACACAAGTTTCATTAGTCGTTACACTATTTTTTCGTTGGTTAGTCCAAACTTTCTCCTTAAACAGGGATTTATTAGGAACCTAATTAGGTCCAAGGTTTTTTGTTTTGGTGGTTGTTGTTGTTGTTGTCGTGAATCGGTGAAAACGCTTAACCGCGAAGCCGTACAGGGTGCGGCCTGCGCTTTAGGGGTACACGGACGTCATGGCGGTGACGGTCTTCCTCTGGCGTGCTCGGTGTAGGTGACGGCGACACGGATCACGTTCTCGAGGAATACCTTGAGGACACCACGGATTTCTTCGTAGATCAGACCAGAGATACGCATGACACCTCCACGGCGCGAGAGCCAGACGACGGATGGCGGGCTTGGTGCTACCTGGATGTTATCACGAATAACTTGCGATGCCTCTTGGCTCCTCCTTTCCGAGTCCTTCGCCCTTCCTCGGTTCCGGTCATGGTGCTACTTTGTAGGTAAGTTGCAAGTTTGAATAAATTGCGGGCGCCCCACCAGGTCTTGTCGCTAGCGCGTCAGCCTCCGTCTATGTAGCGGCGAGGCGTCGGCATCACAGGCGCTCTTATCTCGACCTGGACCGCCGTGCAAAACACACGCAAGCCCGCCTTGTTAAACGGCATAAAGTCAGGTCACGGAAACTTGTCAACATGCTTGCTTCTGTCTTTAGTTACCACTGTTGCACGATAAGGCCACGTGCGCGAATCTTATCGATACCTGTCATCAAAGGTGGTCCGTTAGCTCTGGCTTGTTTACACAGTGGAAAGGGGCGGAGTTTTCAAACGAGGGTCTGGCAGCCACACGCCGCACTCGCCGCTGGGGGACTGCCGCTCTGCTATAAATTCCGGGCATTAGGCGGCATTTTCGTATCTTTATAGATACTTGCAACATGGACGTACAAGCAGACCGCACGTAAGTCTACCGGAGGCAAGGCCCCCCCGCACGAGCTGGCCACCAAGGCTGCACGCAAGTCAGCCCCCCCTTGCTACCGGAGGTGTGTCAAGAAGCCCCCATCGTTACAGGCAGGAACCGTTGCCTTCGTGAGATCCGTCGTTACCACGAAGAGCACGTGCTCCTGATCCGCAAGCTGCCCTTCCAGGCCTTGTCGCGAGATAGCCCAGGACTTCAAGACTGACCTCGCGTTCAGTCCTCTGCTGTCATGGCTCTGAGGAGGCCTCCGAGGCTTACTGGGTCGGCCTCTTGCGGAACCAACCTGTGCGCATCCACGCACCAAAAGTGTGACCATCATGCCAAGGACATCCAGCTTGCTCGTCGTATTCCGTGGAGAGCGTGCTTAAGCTTTTGCTAGCTTGCTTTCTTAGCAAAACAGAACCGATCTCGGCCCTTTTCAGGGCTAAGTTTTCCTAATCTAGAGAGATCGAACGACCTAATTCCTTTTTTTTTCACTTTTACACCTGCTTCCCGCATTAACGAGGTACCGCTGGCTTGGTTGCAAAATGCAACCTTATAATTCACGCATCTTTAAATATTACAGGTATTGGTACCGCTAACTACCCCAACTAACTATCACCCCATGTACTTAGTTTACTTACTTACAACTACTTCTTGTTGTTGTAATGATAATGGTAATGGTAATATATCCCCTTCTTGCATATGCACAACAAAAGCAAGAAAGAAATATTCCATGCAATTGACCTAAGTGGTTTTTACCGTCTCAATAGAAATCATACCGTAGTGTCAACAGTAGGGCGGTACCGATAGAAAGAAAGGTTTGACAAAGAAAACAGACAAAAAACCCTATTTATTCCCCTCACTTTGTTGGCAAATTCGGCAATAGGTGAGAACTAGAAAGTAAACTGCTATTGTTACCCCTGCTGTGCAATTGCCTTGGCATCCATTTTCTTTACTATCCACTGACATACACGACTTATTCAAGTTAAACTTTAGCATCTAATAAATACCCCAATCTAATTATCTATCCTAATTACACACACACCATCTCTCAATCTACTATCTATTATCACACCCCCCACACACACACACACACAACACACACACCACACCACACACACCATCTATATTCTAACTATATCTATATATCTATATATATATATAACATATATCTATACACACACCACATCTATATCTTATATATATAATATATATTATTTATATATATATAAATATATATATATATATATATATACATATATATACCATATATATATAATATATATACATCTATATACATAATTAATACATTATATATATATATATCTTACATTATATACAATACATATATATATATATTATATATATATATATATATATATATATATCTATATATATATATATTATTATATATATTATGGCTGTATGTATTATGTATTTATATACTTATATAATATAAGTAGATAGATAGAAAGATTAGACATAATTATTTATGTATATTATATACCATAATGTAGATATTGATATTATATAGATACACACATATATATATCTTATATATTTATATATTATACATACATATGCATATCATATATATACGTATATGCATATCATATAATGTAGTATATGCATATCATAAATGTACGTATATTGCATTATATATTGTCGTATATGCATATCATAAACATACGTATTATGTATCATTTATATATATATAATATATATATATATATGTATATATATATATATATATATATATATATATATATATAAATGTTTATATATATATATATATATTTATATAAAATGTGTATATATATATATATTATAAATATATGTGTATACTATATATATCTCATATATATATGTGTATATATATATCTCATTATATATGTATAATATATATAAGAAGAAGAAGAGAGCTGGAAAGAAGGAGAGAATAAGAAGAAGAAGTAGAAGAAGAAGAAGAAGAGAAGAAGAAGAAGAAGAAGAAGAAGAAGAGGAGAAGAAGAAGAAAGAAGAAGAAGAAGAAGAGGAGGAGAGGGAAGCAGAAAGAGAGAGATAGAATCAAAGTGAAAAGAAAAGCATAAGGAAAGAGTGAAGATCAAAGTGAAAGAAAGCATTAAGGAAAGAGAGATAGAGAGATAAGAGAGAAAGGGAAATAGAAAGAAGGAGAGATAGAACGAAGGAGGAAGAGAGAGAGATCAAAGGAAAAGAAAACTTAAAATCGAGAAAGAGAGAGAGGGAAAGAGAAGAAGTAAAGAGAGAGAATCAATGCGAATTGGAGATAGAGGGGTAAAGAATGAGAGGAGAGAACGAGATGAGAGAGAGAAAGAAATCAAAGCGACAGAAACAAACATAAAGAGAGCGAGAGAGGGGAAAGAGAAGAAGGAAAAGAGAGAGAATCAATGCGAAATAGAGAGAGAGGGAAAGAAGGAGGAAGGATGAGAGAGAGAGAGAGAGAGAATCAATGCGAAATAGAGAGAGAGGGAAAGAAGAAGCGGCAGAGAGAATAGAAGAATCAAAGCGAAATTGAGCAGAGGTAAAGAAGAGAGAGATAGAAAGAAGGAGAGAGAGAGAGAATCAAATCGAAAGAAAACGTAGGAAAGAGAGATAGAGAGAGAAAGGGAAAGAAAAAGGAGCTAGATAGAGAAGGAGGAGAGAGAGAGAGAGAATCAAGCGGAAAGAAAACAAGATGGAGAGGAGAGAATCAATACGAAAATGGGGAGCCGTGAGAGAGAGAGTCATGCGAATAGA
>NW_028235103.1:0-5000 GCF_977035675.1 Penaeus japonicus | reverse complement strand
CAACGCTGTAGCACACGATTGATATTTTTTTTTTTTTTCTTGCTTTCTTTTTTTGGGAACCTAACCTAACGCAATAGCAGACCAATTTTTTTTTCTTTATTTTTTTTTTTTTTTTTTTTTTTTTCTTTTGTAAAAGAACCTAGGGGCCCCAAAAGCAGTTTACAAGCAACAATTTATTTTTATTCCATGTTTAATTTTTCCCCAACCCAAAGCGTGCGTGCGTGGGGGTTGCGTGGGGGGGTGGGGGTGCGGGGGGGGGTGCGTGCCGGGGGCGTGCTCCTGCATAGTATGGCCGTTGCTTTATTTTATTTTATTTTGTTCTTTTCTTATTTATTAATGTAAATTTTTTTTGCCGTTGAAATTCTCATAGTTTAAATTTTTATCATTTTTTTTTCTTTTTTTTCTTCCCCCTCCTCCTCCTTTTCCTTTTTTCGTGGTATGTGCCGTGTATGTGCCGGTACGCGTTTTGTTTTCGCTTGTGGGGGGTGTGTGTTGCGGCGTTTCTTTTAAGAAACATTTTTCTGGGATTTTTCAAATTTTTTTGAGCATGGCCTTTTAATTTAATTTCCCTTGGGGTTTGGGGTTGCTCCCCAGTGTTACTCTTATCCCGGGCGGTGCACGGGTTTCGTTGTGTTTTTAAATTTTTTTTTCGGCAAAAGGTGAGAAACCCAAAACAATTTGCATTTTGTGGGTGCGTTTTTGAATGCGACAAATTAGGCTTTTATTTGATTGGATTTGACTTTTCTTTTTGAGTGCGTGTTTCGTGCTGCGTGGGTGCGTGCGGGGCGCGCATTGATGGCCGTTGCTTTTTTTTTTTTTTTTTTTTTTATTTAAATTAATTTTTTATTTTGCCGTTGATTTTTCATTGTTTATAATATTATTATCAATTTTTTTCCCTTTTTTTCTTCCCTTCCCCCTCCTCCTCCTCCTTCTTTTCGTGTTTTTATGCCGGGTACGCCCGCGCCGTGCGTTGCCGTGGTGAGTTTAGAACTTTAAACAAAAAATTTTCATGTGTGGGTGCGTTTTGAATGCGGGCAAAATTAGGCTTTTATTTGATTGGATTTGACTTTTCTTTTTGAAATGCGTGTGCGTGGGGTGCGTGCAGGGGTTTTGTGAGCAGGGGTGTATGTGTGCAGATACCTATGCATGCAGGTGCCCCGGCCGTCTATGTGTGCGATTTTGTGCATGCAGGTTTCCTAGTCCTTTATGTGGGCAGGTGTGTATGTATGTATGTTGTTTGTGTTGTGTCTCTCACCTATAGATAGCCGCTAATCAAGCAACAACGCACACGGTGCAACGCAACGGGATAAGAGTAACACTGAGAGCGAACACTAACATAATGGAATAATTCCAAAGCCACTCGGAAAAGTTGAAAATACCAGAATATGCACTTATAAGCAACAGCCGCACACACACACGCCACACGCACACACGCCGTACAAGCACACACAGCGTACACGCACATACAACGGCACATACACAAAATCGAAAAAAGAAAAGGAGGAGGAGAGAAGAAGAAAGAAGAAATGATAATAATTTAAACTATGAGAACTCAACGGCAAAATAAATACATTTAATAAAAAGAAATAGAACAAAATAAAATAAAATAAAGCAACGGCCATACTATGCACGCACGCACGCACGCACGCACGCACGCAACGCCACCCACCCACGCACGCACACATCGCACTGCACCCACGCACGCACGCATTGTTGGGAAATTGAACATGGAATATAAATATTAATTGTGTGCTTTGACTCGCTATTGCCTCTAGGTTCGGTTACAAATGAAAAAAAAAAAAAAAAAAAAAATAAAGTAAAATAATATTGGTCTGCTATTGCGTTAGGTTAGGTTTCCCAAAAATAGAATGCAAGAAAAAAAAAAAATATCAATCGTGTGCTACAAGCTTAGTTAGGTTTGGTTACCCCCCCCCCAAAAAAAAAAAAAAAAAAAAAATATATAATATATATATACATATAATAAATGTAAATAGACTGGATAGATAGAAACATACATACATACATACATACAACCAAAGAGGGATAGATAGACACAAACATACATACATACATTCATGCATGCATACATACATACACAATACATAAATAAATACATACACCCATAGATAGATAGATAAGATAGACACATAAATACTTACTTACATACATACATACATACATACATTACAACATACATACATATATACATACATGCATTCATCCATGCATACATAAATACATACATACATCATACCGAAAAAAGAAAGAATCACACAATTGACTATAGAGAAAAAAGCAAGTTAAAAGACTATTCATTTTACTATTATTCGTATAACCGCGAGAAAAATGATTATATATATATATAAAAAAATATTATATAGATATAATACATAATTACATAAAATAATAATATATATATATCTACATATTAATTATTAGTGATGGTATTTGTATTATGTGAGGAAAGGAGGCCAGCCACACGGCAATTTATACTGTCCGATTTATTTGATTTTCTTAGAACTTGTAAGAGTAACATTATTACAATAATATTGATGAGAAAAGTGGCCACATGGTCTTTACAAAAAAAAATAAAATGATGATAAATAATACATAAATCATAATGATAACGTAGTAAATAAAACCAATAAATGAAAAAAAAAAGCATTATTTATCTCCCATATATAATGTGTGTGTCTCGCTCTCATATATGTGTGGTGTGTGTGTAAGACAGACAACATAATAGTATGTAGTCTGTATATATATATATAATATATAATATATATATAATATATATATATAATATATAATATAGATATAAATAATATAATATCTTTAAATCTATTTTAGCATATATAATATATATATATATATCATATATATACTTATAATATATATATATCTATATATATATGTATATATAATGTATATATATAAACATAAGATATAACTATATATATATAATAAAGATATCAATAAATATATAAATATAGAATAAAAAAAAATATATATATAATATATATATATATATCTAATAAATAGAATAAATATATATAGATAACTACATATAAATAATATTTGTCATATTCGATGGATATCATAGATACATACATACATACATACATACATACATACATACAACCATAGATAGATAGACAACACCTCATACTTACATACATACACACATACATACATACATCCATACAACCGTATATAGATAGATAGACACATACATGCCTTACATACATACATACATACATACATACATACAAACATCCATACATACATACATACAGACATACATACAACCATAGATAGATAGATAGACACATACATACTTAACATACATAACATAACATACAACAGTACCTACATTACATACATATAATAGAATACAAAAGACAGAAAGAAAACACACACAGATTTGATATAGCAAAAAAACAGTTCAAGGACCTATTCATTTTATTATTTATTCGTAAAAGCGGTGCGGAAAGAAATGAATTTATATATATATATATATATATATATAATATATATTATATATATATATATATTATATATATATTATATATCATATATATACATATATAGATAAATATATATTTATAGCACATAGCCCAAATATGTATGGTGTGTGTCTCTCTCTCATAATATGTAATGTGTGTGACTCTCTCCTCATATCATTATGTGGTGTGTCTCTCTCTCCTCATATATGTATGTGTGTGTCCTCTCTCATATTTGTATGTGTGTGCGCTCTCTCAATAATTGTTATGTGTGTGTCTCCTCTCGCATATATGTATGTAATTGTGGTGTCAATCTCTCATATATGTATGTCTGTGTCACTCTCGTCTCTTATATATTTTATGTGTTTCTCTCTCGTCATATATGTATGGTTTTGGGTGTCTCTCGTCTCATAATGTATGTGTATGTCTCTCTCGCTCATATATGTATGTGTATGTCTCTCTCTCATATATGTATGTGTGGTGTCTCTCTCTAAATATATGTAGTGTGTTGGTCCTCTCTCTCATTATGTATTATGTATGTGTGTGTCAATCTCTCAATATATGTAAAGGTGTGTGGTCTCTCTCTTATAATGTATGGGTTGTGTCTCTCTCTCATATATGTATGTTATGTCTCCTGCCTCATATAAGTATGTGTATGTCTCCTCTCTCCATATAGTATGTTTTGTCTCTCTCTCATACATTGAGTGTGGTCTCTCTCTCATATATGTATGTGGGTGTCTCTCTCTCATATATGTAGTGTGTGTCTCTCGCTTATATATGTATGTGTGTGTCAATCTCTCAGAGATGTATGCGGTGACTCTCCTTAATATTGTATGTGTGGTGTCTCTCTCTCATATATGTATGTGTTGTGTCTCTCTCTCATATATGTTGTGTATTCACTCTCTCATATATGTTATTGTATGTTCTCTCTCATTTAAAATTAAGTGTATGACCTCTCACTCTAATGTATTTGTATGTCCTCTCTCTTCATATATGTATTGGAATGTCTCTCTCTATATATGTATGTGGTGTGTCTCTCTCTCATATAAGTATGTGTATTCTCTCTCACATATAATGTAATGTGTATGTCACTCGCTCATAATGTAGTGTGTGTCTCTCTCTCATACATGTGTTGGGTGTCCTCTCACAGATATGTATGTGTGTGTCCCTTCTCTCTCATATATGTATGTGTGTTCTCTCTCTTATATATGTAGACTGTGTGTCAAACTCTCATATATGTATGTCTGTGTTCTCTCTTATATATGTATGTGTGGTCGCTCACTCATATATGTATGTGTGTGGGTCCTCTCTCTCAATATAATGTATAGTATGTCGCTCTCTCATATTGTAGGTGATGGTCTCTCTCCATATATGTATGTGTGTGACTCTCTCCTCATATAATGTATGTGATGTGTCCACTCTCTCCTCTCAATATATGTAGGTATGTATGATTGAGTCCACTCTCGTCATTTATGATGGTGTGTCTCTCTCTTATATATG
>NW_028235102.1:0-5000 GCF_977035675.1 Penaeus japonicus | reverse complement strand
GAGAAGAAAGAACATCACATGAAAAAACAAACAAACAAACAAAGAAAACAACACCAGAAAGAAGAAAAATAGCAGAGGACGAATAAAAATCTACAGAAAAGAAAAATACGGGAAAAGGCAAGGAAAACATTGGTTTCAAAGAACGGAAAACATCAAACATTCAAAAGAAAAGAAGAAACATAACGATAAAGAAAGAGAAAGAAAGAAAATACAATACATATACACATGAAGAAACATATATTCCCACACATGTACACAAACATACACCTATATATAACATATCAACTACACATCCTCCTACAGAAAAATATCAATATCCAGCTATACACATACATTGCTACACCAAGAACTGAACATTCAGCTACAAAAAAAAAAAAACAAACTACACACACACACACACACGAGCGGCGACGTACACAACACACACTTACACACACCACACACAACACAACACACACACACACAAACAACAAACAACACATACTTACCAACATAACAAACTTACAACTCAAAACATAAAAACTTACACAGAAAAACACAATACAAAATTACAAACAACCCATCACACAAACAAACGACATCACACAATTAAACAAAAAAAACAACCCAGACCCCCACCCACAACGGCGCGCGCGCGGGCCCACCCCAACCCCTCCTAACCCCAACCCTCTTCCTAACAACCCCCTTTCTCTCCTCCCACCCATCCCCAACCCCAAGTACCACCCCTCCCCAACCCCAACCCCAACCCCTCCCCACCCCTCCCCTCCCCACCCCAACTCCTCCTAACCCCAACCCCAACCCCAACCCCACCTCAACCCAACGCCAACCCAACCCCTCCCAACCCCATTCCCCACCCCAACTCCTCCCCACCTCAACCCCTCTCCAACCCCTTCCCACCCCAACCCCTCCCCAACCCCAACACCAACCCCACCCCAACCCCTCCCCTCCCCAACCATTCCCCACCCCAACCCCTCCCAACCTCAACCCCACCCCAACCCCTTCCCTCCTAACCCCACCCCCTCCCTAACCCCACCCCAACCCCTCCCCTCCCCAACCCCAACCCCTCCCCAACCCCTCCCCAACCCCTCCCCACCACACAGATAAACCTGCGAGTTCGCGACTACGATTTGATGTGATGAATACACACGAAGATGAATACATTTCCATGGCATTTACTGGGGTTACATGACCTGCTGGATGGGGGTGGGTGGGGGTGGGGGATGGGAGGGAGGGTGGGGGAGGGGAGGGAGGGTGGAGGAGATGGGAAGAGGGAAAGGGGAGGAGTGGAAGAGGGGGAGAGGGGAAGGGAAAGAAGGGGAGGGAGAGAGGGGGAAGAAGAGAGGGAAAGGGAGATAGGGGAAGGGAGAAAGGAGGAGGGATAGAAGGGGAGGAAGAGTGGGGGTGGGAAAAAGGGGGAGGGAGAGAGGGGGATGGAGGGTGAGAGGGGGAGGGAGAGAGGAGGAGGGAGAGAGGGGGAGGGATCGAAGGGGAGGGGAAGAGAAGGAAGGAGAGAGGGAGAAGAAGAGAGGGAAAGGGAGAGATGAGGTGGGAAAGAAAGGATGGGAGAGAGGGAAGGGAAAGGGAGAAAGAAAGAGGGAAAGAGGGAGAGGGAGAGAGGGAGAAGAAGAAAGAAGGAGGGAGAAAGGGGAAGGATTAAATAAAGGATAGAAGGAGCAAGATACGAAATGATGAAAAGGTGAAATAGGATTAGGAGGATAGAGATAGGGGAAAGGGGGAGAAGGGGGAGGAAGAGAGAGGGGATAAAATGGGAGATTACGAAGGAGGAAATTACCGTATAATGGCGCAAAGATAAGGGATGTTTTTGTTATTATCATCCTCCTTATCATCCATTATCATCCTCAAGATTGTCACCATCATTATCATCATTAACATCATTCCTAATATTTTATCTAATCTCCTTATCTCTTACTAGGAATGTAAAAAAGCTTAACCTAAAAAATAGATGAATAAATATCTAAATAATTAAATGAATACATAAATGTATAAATAAAACAAATATGAGTAAACGAAAAATAAATAAAAAAGATAAATGATAATAGATAAGTAAACCGATATCAAATAGATTTAAAAATAGACAAACAAACAAACAAAAAGAAAGAATAATAAAAAAACAAAGAAATAGTAAAAATAGGTACACGAATAAAAAGTAATGCAACTGCAAAATAAAACAACAAAATAAAAAAAATAAAAAAAGAATAGATACAAAGATACACGAACAAAAAATAAAGCAACTACAAAACAAAAACAAAGAAATAATCATAAAAAATAAATAGAATAGCTACAAAATCAAAGGTACACGAACAAAAAAATAATGCAACTGCAAAATAAAAACAAAGAAATATTAATAATAATAATAATAATAATATAAAAATGGAATAGCTACAAAATCAAAGACACACGAACAAAAAATAAAGCAACTACAAAAGAAAAACAAAGAAAAAAAATAGCTACAAAATCAAAGACACATAAATAAAAAATAATGCAACTACAAAACAGATATGTAAAAAGCCTCTCGCATTTCATTGGATACCGACCGACCAACCGTAAAAATATCGACGCAGTAAAGTTCTCGTATCAAATCCAGTAATAAAAAAGATGCAAAAGATTGAAAAAAAAAAAAAAAAAAAATATTGCAAGAAAAATACCGACAGATATGTAGATAGTTGCATAAATGCGCAGAGTAAGGGATTTATAAATAGATAAAAAAAGAGAGATGAAAAGGTAGAGAGGAAAAGTAATCCTTAATGATATATAATGTGTCGTAATGTGGACAAACAGAGACAGACAGACAGACAAAGACATACAGACAGACAGACAGAATAAAAACAGACAGAGAGAAATCAGTAAGAAGTGACAGCTAATTTCGAAAAGGTGGCCCCATATTCCTGCTGTCCCCTTCCCTCTCCACTTCCTTGAGCCATGAATAACCAAGGATGTCTCCGTACAGAAGAATCTGGAAATTAGTGAATGGGATGATGAAGGAAGGAGGAGAGGAAGGGGAAGGGAAGAGGCAAGGTAGATGGAGAGAGAGAGAGAGAGAGAGAGAGAAGGGAGATAGATAGATAGATAAATAGACAGAGAGAGAGAAAGGAGACAGAAAGTCGGTAGTGGAGAGACGAGAGATGAGAGAGAGAAGATGAGAGAGAGAGAAGAGAGAGGTGAGGAGAGAGGAGGAGAGAGAGAGGACCCACCGAGAGAGAGGAGAGAGGAGGGAAGAGGAGGAGGGAGGGAGGAGAGGGAGAGGGGAGAGAGAGAGAGAGGAGATACCGAGACTGAGAGAGAGAGAGAGAGAGAGAGAGAGAGAGAGAGAGAGAGAGAGAGAGAGAAGGGAAATAGATAGATAGATACAGAGAGAGAGAGAGAGAAAAAAAAAAGAAAACGAAAGAGAGAGAGAAAAAAAAAACACAGAAAGAACAAAAATACCAGAAGATGAGAAAGCGGAGAAGAAAGAAGAGACACAGACAAGAGGAAGGAAAGTGGATATCCCAAACCCAAGAGAGATTACGGGTGGATGTAGCTATGTGGATATTTATATGCGAAAGCTGGTACTTAAAGCCTCTCTTCCTCTTTTTTATCCCTCTTTCTTTGGTTTTTTCCCTGCGCTCGCGCCTGATCCAGGTAGCAATAGCTGACAAACTGCAAACATTCTTGGGCAATGCAAGAACTTTGATTCGTCTGGGTGCGGTAGAGCGTGCAAGCCGTGCATGTTGGTGTTGCTGTGTGTGTGTGGGGGGGGGGAGAGGGGGGAGGGGGGATGTGTGTGGGGTGGGGAAGGGGGTATGTGTGGTGGGTGTGTGTGCGGGGTGGGGGGTGGGGGGTTATGTGTGTGGGGGGGTATGTGTGTGTGTGGGGGGTTATGTGTGTGGGGGGGGTATGTGTGTGTGGGGGGGTATGTGTGTGGAGGGGGTTGGGGGGTTGGGGGGATGTGTGTGGGGGGAGGGGGGGAGGGGGGATGTGTGTGTGGGGGGGAGTGGGGGTGTGTGTGTGGGGGGGGGGTATTTGTGTGTGTGGGGGGGGTATGTGTGTGGGGGGGGGATGTGTGTGTGTGTGTGTGTGCTTGCATGGGGATGTTGGTGTTACTGCATGTATAGTGGAGTGTGTTTTACCTTTGTACATGTGAGTGAACATACAAGCACTCTCTCTCTTGTTTTTGCTTTCATACTTTTGATAAACAATATAGTGTCAAGAGAAATATATTATTCTATCTCTTATTTTCCTTTGTCTATATAATCTATTAAGAAGAGCAATGCTTATCTTTCCTCTTGTATCAAATTCCTTTTAGGCAAATAGCAGGCAGTCAAGATTCATCCTACGCATTTATATTTGGAAAAAAAGCATATATTTTTTCTTCTTCTTCTTCTTCAATTATATATATTTAATATATAACTATATATATTATATATAAATATATATACTTTATACTATATCATATTATATATCTATATAATATATTATATATATATATAACATGTATATAATGGTATATATATAAAATATATATATATATATATATACACACATATATACTTATATATATAAAGATAATATACTATATAATTTAATATATATATATATATATATATACATAACTATCATACATACATATAACAAATAGCAAATACGATAAAAACACATATTATCCACAATACCACCTCAAAACATAACACCCCAACTTTTTAGCTGTTACTATTATTCGAAAGCACGTACATTCCTCTACATTCGAGACCAACACTTAAAAGCATCTAAGATACCGCATATTTGAGGCTCTTATTAAAAATGTATTTCGCTTACGTGGTTTCTCCCAAGCTACACACAAACACGTTAATGTCACCCTGGCTGGGCACGGGGAGGGGAAAGAGGAGGACGTGGCTTTTACTCGGTCACACACACACGCACACACACACACACACGCATATACACATACACAGACATACACGCACATATTTTTGTCAATAAACGTTCCTCTCTCTCTCTCAATC
>NW_028235101.1:0-6347 GCF_977035675.1 Penaeus japonicus | reverse complement strand
ACAGGTGAGGAAAAATGACCCCAATGTTTGGGAGGGGGGGGACACTGATTTTTTTCCCTGCTATGTTCCCAAGTGAAACCCTTTTTCCCCTGAAAAAATTTTCTTATACTGTTGTGTTATTTTTGTTATTTTTTTTTGTTGTTGGATTTTTAAATTGGTTATGGTTCTTTCAGTGTTTTTGGGCTCTTTTTGGGTTATTACCCATCTTTTTTTGTATTACTGTTTTACTGTTACAAATTACTGTCAATTTTTCATTAATTTTTTAAAATTATCATTTCTTTAAATTGTTGTTATCATAATTTTAATTATCATAATTTTTTTAAATTATTATTTAATTATTTGATTACTATGTTTCATAAAATTTTTAAAATTTGGTCTTACCATCTTTTTTTATTCATCTTTCCCAAAATTTTCTTATTACTTTTTTTGTTTATTATCCTTATCATTTTTATTATTATCATTTTTTATTCTTATTTTTTTATTATGGGTTTAATTTTATTATCATTTACCATTATCATTATCTTTTTTTAATGTTTCACACCCAAATCATTACGTTGTTATTTCATTTTTCATCTCATTTTGTATTTTCGCCCAGGGAATTATTTTTCCCAATCTTTGGGTTTTTTTTTTTTGATTGTTTATGAATGTTTTTATCATTATTTGTCCAATTTTTTTCCCTTTTTCATTTTTTTTGTTTTTTTTTGGTTATTGTTATCGTTTGTTTTTGTTGTTATTTCATTTTTTCTATTATAATCTTTAAATTATAACACCCAGTATTATTACTTCTTTAATTTTTTTAAATTTTTTTCTATTAAAATCTTTATTTCTTTATCAATCCCAATAATGACTGTTGATTGTCTCAATTTTTTTGTAAAATGTTTATGGGGGTAATCCTATTTTTGATTTTTATTTTTATTTTTCATTAAAAATTTTTATGTTGTCTTTATTATTTTTTTTTTATTTTAAAAAATTGTTATTGTCGTTTTCATTCCCAAACCCTCTTAAATTTTTTTGGGCGATTTTCTTTTTTATCTTACCCTTATCATTGCTATCATTTATTCGCTTTATTATCATTATTTTATATAAATTTTTTTTGTATTTTTTAATCCTTTAACTTATTATGTCATTGCCATCTTTATTTTCATAAATTTTTTCAAAATTTATAATTGAAATTTCTTTCATTTATTCACCCATTAGGGTTTGCTTTTTCATGATAAACCGTCATTATAATGATATTTTTAAATCCTTATTATTGAAAAATTTTCTTTTTTATGATTTTCTTAATCATCATTTTTATCGTTTTATTCAAGGGTTATTTTTACCCTTATTGTTGTTATCCTATGATTTATCCCCTTTTATTGTTTTTCGGGAAATTTATCAGTATCAGTAATATTAGTTACTATTTTTGTTTTACTTTTCATTTTTTGTCGTTTATTCGGGCCTTATTTTGGGTTATAATTTTTTATAAAATATTTTCTTCTGAAGTTCTTGAAGTCTTTAAATAAACCCTTGTTTTTCATCGTTTTGTTCCCCATTAATGTTTGTTCTTTATAAAATTTTTTCACCATATCCATGGGGGCCCCAATAATGGGAAAAAAAAAATAAAACCGAAAAAATCACCCCACTTTTTTTTTTTTTTTTCTTTCATTACCCTTTACATAACTTTTTAAGGGGTTGGCGCGGGTTTCAGTCGTGTCACGTTAAAGGTTAGAATAAACAAGCGCGTAATAAATTTTCACGAGTTTTATTTGGGAAATAAATTTTTAATTAATTTTTATAATTTCCGAAAAAGGAAAGGGCCCCAAAAAACAAAATTAAACCAAAAAACAATTTATACCTTTTTTCCCGGGGACCACCCGTTTAGCGAGGCCCCAAAACTGCGCAGGGAAAAAAGGGCTCTGTTTTCCCATGCTTGATCCATGGCTGTAATGGTAAGGTTTCTCTTTCTTTTTGTGGTTCTAAAATTGGTAATTTTGGTATATACCACAAAATTTTTTCCCCAAGATTGGTCCCTTCCGATTTGAAAAAAAAGGGGGGTAAGGGTTTTCGCTCCCCCGTATGGCCCCGGGTTTAAGGGTGCTACGTGGGGGATGTAGACCCAAGATAGGGAAAGGGAAGGGGGGTATTTTTTGGGAAAAGAAAAGGGGAGAAAAATATCATGGTAGAGGGGAGAGGATGGGGGGGGGGGGTTTAAGGAGAGAGAGGGAGAGGGGGAAAAGGGGTTTAGATTATTTTGGGGATGGGAAGGGGAGGAGGGGAAAGGGGAGAAAAATTTTTAAAAATTTAAAAAACAAAATTTATTTTTTTATTATATATAAAATATTATATATATAAAATTTTTAATTATAATTACCCTTTATATATATTTTAAAATTTATTTTATATACCTATTTTTATATAAAATATAAAAATATTTTTAGTTTAAAAGTTATGATAAAATTTATAGTTTGATATATTTTAAAAAAATTTTATATATGTAATTTATATTTATAAAATAAATTTTATATATAATATTAATTACCCTTTATATATTATACCCATATTCATTTTATACATATATTTATATATATATAATTTTTTTAATTAAAGTTATTATATATTATATTATTTTATATATTTTTAAAATATATATATATATATTTTTTTGGGGTAAAATTGTATATATATATGTAAAATATTTATATATTTAATATTTTAATATATTAATTTATATATTATGGGTGTGTGTGTGGGGTGTGTGTGTGTGGTGTGTGTTTGATGTGGGGGGTGTTGTGTAATATTATTTTTATTTTAGATATATTATATATATATTTTTATAATATATAAAATTTAAAAAAATATATAAAATGTAAAAGAGGGAGAGAGAGGAGAGAGGAGGGGAAAAATACCCCTGGTAGAGAAAAAATAGGGGGAAGAAGGGGAAAGAGAGGTAGTTTTGGAAGAGATATTTTAAGATAAAATATAAAGAGAGATTTGGAGGTTAAAAGTTTGGTTGGTAGATAGATAAAAGGTAGATGGGAATGGAATAGAGAAAGGGGGAGAGAGAGAGAGAGAGAAGAAATAGGAGAGAGAAAAGAGCGGAGAGAGAGGAGAAAAAAGGATGAGAGGAGGTTTTGGAAGAGGGGGAGAAAAAAAAGAGAAAGGGGGAGCATAAGGGAGAGTGAGACGGGAAGGGGGAAAAGAAAGGGGGAGGAGGAGAGCGAAAAAGAAGGGAGGGATAGATCGATCAGAGTAGAAAGAGCCACCCCCCACCCAAGAAAAGAGCCAAAAAAAAAAAAAAAAAAAAAAATTTACCCCCCCCGGGAGCCCAAAAAAATAGAAAAAAGGGCAGACAAAAATTTTCATTCATAAAAAAAAAAAAAAAAAAAATCCCCTTTTCCCCTTTTCAAAATTCATCGTTTTAAAGAGGCTCATTTAAACCCCTTCCCCCACCCGCACCCTTCTCCGTCTTTTTTCCCTTTAAGGGGCCCCACTCACCCCCCCCGGGCTGGGAAATTTCCTTTTCCCTTTTTTGGCACTGCTAATTCTTTGGGTCTATCGGCCCTTAGGCACTGCTGTCACCCCTTTTAAATTAAATTTTTAAATTTTTTTTCTTAATTATTATTTTTTTATTATTTTTAATTTTTATTGTTATTATTTTTTTATTATTATCATTTTTGGGTTAACATTTTTCAATTTAAACTTTTATTATTATTTTTTATTATTATTTTTTTAGAATTTATTATTATTATTTGTTTTAAATTATTTTATTATTTTAAATTTTTATTATCATTTTTTATTACTATCATTCCTTCTTTTATATAATTTTTTATTATCATTTCTTTTTTCATTATTTTTATTATTGTTTTTTACCCTTATTTTTATTATTCTTTATTATTTTATCATTTTATCATTGCAAAATATTACCAATATGTTATTTTATTATGATAGTTTTTATCTTTCATTTTTTTTTCATCATTGATTTTCCCATTTTTTATCATTATCAATGTTATTATTTTATTATCTTTACCATTATCATTATCATCATCATTTTTATTAATATCGTTAATTTTAAATTATCATGTTTAAATATCATGAAAAAATTTCATTATATTACCCATATTTATTTTCATTATCATTATTAAATTTTCTTTCACTATTATTTTTTCTATTTATTTATAAATATTTTTTATTATCATTTTTTGGTTTTTACCAAAATTTCGTCTCAGTAAAATAATGAAAATCATGAAGAAAATTGATAGTAAGGGTTAATATTATTGATAATAATGTTAATAAAAAATTAATAAAAAGGGAAAAAGAAAAGAAAAGGAAAAAAGAAAAAGGAAAAAAAGAATCAAAATTTGGTAATGATGAAAATGATTTTAAATAAAATGTTTTAATCAAAAAAGAAAATTTTACAAAAAGAAGGGAATGATAATAAAATAAGGGTTTAACAATAAACAAATTTAATTTAATGATAACATAGGAAAAGTTTAAAAAAAGTAAAATTGAAAAAAAGTTGCCTTTGAAAATTTTGGAAAAAAATTGAAAATGGAAATAAAAATGATATTGTAGTCCCAAAAATTTTTTCTTTTTTTCATAAAAAATTTTTATAATTAATATAAAAAACCATGAATGAAATGAAAACCCAATGGTTTTTTTTTTAAAAATAAAAAGCAATGATAAGATTTTTCAATAATGATGACAATGATGAAAATTAAAAATGTTAATTGTAATAATTTTATCATCCTCTTTTAGCATTATCATATCATTTTTAAATCTGATTTTCATTTATCATTATCTTCAAAATTGGGGATTTAAAAAATGAAAAAGCTTGATAATGATTTTAAATTTAATGATGCCTTGAGGGTTTTTTAAAAATTTGATAATTTTTTAAAAATAGGGTTTATCATTTAAATTTAGTTTTTTATCTCCCCCCTTGGGATTGATTTTATTATCATTACCATTATATTTTTTTGTTTATCAAAGGGGGGAAACAGTGTTTCACTATATGATAATGAAAATTTTAAAAAAAAATAGAATCATCATGGTGAAAATGGGGGTAATAATGATGGAAATTGTAATGATAATGAGATGTTTTTGGGGAATATCGGGAATCCCAATTTGAAACTTTAAAATTAAAATTATGATAATGATAATAAGGGAAATGGGAAAAAAAAAACCCAAAAACCCGGGTTTAATGATAATAAATAGTAAAGAATAAGAGGGAAAAAAGAAAATTAATTGAAATTTGATGTTTAACTAGAAAATGATAACAACTTTTTGATGGTATAATGAAAATTTGCTTTTTGACAATGTAAAAATGTTTGGTAAAAAAAATTTTCCCAATAATGATGATAAGGAAAAAGGGGGATAACAAAATGATAAAAAAAAAAATCGGGAAAATTTAAAATGAAAAGGGCAATGTCTTTAATGAAGGAAAAATTTAAAATGAAAATCTGATAATGATAATAAAAATCGAAATTTGGGTTAGTGTTGATAATAGGGTTCAATGATAATAATATGAAAAGGGAAATTGATAAAAAGATAATGATAACAATAATTAAAATTTATTGTTAAGATACAGTTGATCTTTGGAAATTTAGTAATGATATATGATGTAATAAAAATAGTCACAGTAATTCTGGTAAAAACCCAAATTAAAAATTTAATAATAAATTAATAAGATAATTATTATAATAATAAAAAAATTTTAATAAAAAAAATTAAAAATTAATTTAAATAATAATAAAATTTAATAAAATAATAATTATAATAAAAATTTAAATAATAAAATTTAAAACTACAAGGGCCCAATTTAACTGAACGAATGTAATAAGACTGTTGTGAAGTTGTAAACAAATAGATAATGTTATGATGAAAAAAGTAAATAGGGAAAAACAATTTAAATTGGATAATTTAAAATAGCGATAAAATATGTCAATCATAATGAAAAGGGTTTTAATAGAAAATAATTTTTAAAAATTTTCAAAAGAAAAAAATACAATGATAACAAAAGAAACTTGATAAAGATAAGGTAAGAATGTTGTTTTGAAAATTGTAATGAAGTGAAAATGATGGGAAATACTGCATAATGATAGGGGTTAATGATAAAATTTAATTTTTTAAAAATGATAAAGCCAAAATCATTTTTTTCCCCATTATCTTTGTTATTTTCGTTTTTTGAAACCTATCATAATTATTTTCTTTCTTTATTTATTACCCAACATTTTTACACTACTATAATCGCTATTATAATCTTATGATTCCCTTTTCATCTTTTCATTTTTAATTACCCTTATTTTTTTCTTTTTTTCTAATTAAACTTTTCCCAACAAAAAATTGTTTTTTATCCCTTTTCATCGTTT
>NW_028235100.1:5000-12161 GCF_977035675.1 Penaeus japonicus | reverse complement strand
TTTGTGTTTGAAGAGAGATATAGATAGATAAATAGATAGGTAAGTAGGTAGGTAGATAGATAGATAAGTAGAGAGCAAGCGAGAGATAGATATATAGATAGAGAGAACGAAAGAGAGAGAGGAGGGGTATAACTATTGGATTTGAATATTTACATAAATTATAAATTGTAGTTGTTGTGGTAGAGTTAATTCCTTCTCTTGGTCACCTGGGTCATTCGGTCGATTTAGTTAGGCAAATACAGTGAAGCAATAAGTGCACTACTTCCAAAGCAAGCATGCAGCGTTGCCGTGATTTACCTGGTGCAAGTGTTATGTGCTAAATGTAGATTTTAAAACTACAGGAATCCGGTGACAGTTCTCGCCGTTTTATTTTTCTCTGGGTAAATCCAAATTTAATTCAAATTCAATATACTTCATTTCATTAATTACAATGCTTATTCTTCTTTACATAAATAGCATATACATAATATAATATTATGGTATTAATATAGACAATATAAAGTACATTTCTAGCATGAATAAACAAAAATATTAACATCACATGTAACAAGTAACCTTTGTTTTAAGTGTACTTTGGTTGGAAATATCTTTAAGATGTTGTGGTAGATGGTTCCAGATCACAGGCCAACGGATCTGCATATTTCCTGCCCCTGTTTTCATATTTGATTTTTTTTTTATTCAGAGAGTTATTGTGTCTTGTTTTGGATCCTGTCATACTGTCTATTGTTTGTATAAGTAAAAGCCAATGTGGATAATTTCCTTATAAGATTTTGTGGATTAGTATACTTGAGTCATAATTGTATTTGTTGGGAGAGACTGATATACAAATAAAGAGGACAGACACAGAAGGAGAGAGATGGGAAAAACGAGAAAAGCAATGGTTTACATTGCAAATCACAGGTTAATAAAGGCCTTATACATTTTAATTTGATCCAAGTATTTGCTGAGGACGCATGCCACAATGTCGGCCGTCTGGCATCTATCATCTGGGCCAGAAAAAATAGCTTGGCATTTATTCTTTGTTGATACAATCTGCCTATAAAGAGAATGACTGAGGATGGGCCTACAAGAGAAAGGGCGAGAGATAAAAAGAAAGATAGACAGGCGAGAGAAAGAAAGAGATAGAAGAGGAAGCAAGCATAGAAATGAAGCGTTAGGCCGAGTGAGAGCCAGGAGGAGAAGCCTTCCTCGTCTTCTGTCTTTCGAGGACGATGATTTAAGACTTGATTAGGCGGACATAAAGTTGTCGAATAGAAGATGAGATGTCATTTGATGTGCTGAATCCCCGCCCTTTATAGACCCGGTTGTGACGACGGCCAACTGACGGCTACTCGGCAGCGCATTCTTCGCGATCCGTCGCCTGTCAGCGCCAGGCAGCGCCTTGACCCGGGAATTTCAGGGGATCTGATCGGACCAGGAAATTCCATGGTCTCCTTATGTGACCCGCTCTCTCTCTCTTTTCTTCTCCTCCCTCCTCTTCCTCTTCTTCTTCTTCTCCTCTCTCTCTCTCTTCTTCTTCGTCTCCTCTCTCTCTCTCTCTTCATCTTCTTTCTTTCTCTCTCTCCCTCTCTCTCTTCTTATATTCTCTCCGTATACTTTCTTTCTCTCTCTCTCTCTCTCTCTCTCTCTCTCTCTCTCGCTCACCACCATCTTCTTTCTTTCTCTCTCTCGTTCTCTTTCTCTCTCCACCCCCCCCCCTCTCTCTCTCATCACCTTTCTTTCTCTCTCTCTCTTCTTATACACTCTCCATATACTTTCTTTCTGTCTCTCTCTCTCACTCTCGCTTCTTTTTCTTCTTTTTCTCCCCCCCCCCCTCTCTCTCTTTCTCTCTCTCTCTCATCATCATCTTCTTTCTCACTCTCTCGTCTTATTCTCCTTCTCTCTCTCTCCTTCTTCGTATACTCTCTCCATACACCTTCTTTCTCTCTCTCCCTCACTCTCGCTTCATCTTCTTCTTCTCTCTCTCTCTCTCTCTCTCTCTCTCTTTCTCTCATCTTCTCTCTCTTTCTCTCATCTTCTTTCTCTCTCTCTCTCCTTCTCTTTTTCTTTCTTTCTCTCTCTCTCTCTTGTTTCTTCTTCTTCTCTCTCTCTCCTCTTCTTATTCTTTTCTCTTCCACTTCTCTTTCTTCCCCTTCTTTCTTCGCCTTTTTCTTTCTCTTTCTTCCTCTCTCTCTGTGTCTCCTTCTTTTTCTTCTCTCTCTCTTTCTTCTTCCTCTCTCTCTTACAATTTCAATTCCAGTCAAGGATATTCACCTTTACCTTCCTACACAGACCGCCTCTTTGCAACCTATGTGGGACATTACAAATAGACATACGACAAATGATGGCTCCAAGTAATTTATTGAAATATATTACTTCTAACAGTTTACAGACACGCTTTTACTGTCTCTCTCGTATCTTCACCTTCAAGATATTGATGTAAGTTGCCTTCAAGAACTCGTTCTGCAAAATATACGATCTACACGTATTGTGACAAATCCAGTACTGCTAATCCTTTTACCGGAGGGCTTGGCATCTACAGAAAGAACTCAGTAATATCCAAAGTGATTGATTACAAACGTGACACATGTGCTGAATATTTCGATGTTAAAATATTTCTTGATTGTAAAACTATCACCGTTGTTAATGCACATAACCCACATGATAGTGAAGAGAGTCACAATGCCTCCCAAACTTCCCCCCATGCAAAATAATCCAACATACCTACGCCTTATACCCTCCAGTTATTATGGTGAGATTTTAATGCTCGCCAACCTTGGCTCTGAGGGAAACACCATTATGACAATCTACAACACACTCGTAATCACATACTCATCCCAAATTTATCCCTCCAGACCCCCCCCCCCCCCCCACACCAAACCCCACGCTCAAATTATCCAGGGGAAAAAATAAATTATATAGCCTTGTACAACCATATACTGCAGTTGTTAATGAATTTCAAATTGTCCCTAAATATCATGACGAGTTCATTAATGGGACTGCTTGCTGGTATGAGGAGTTTACTCCTATCAATCATGATCTGTCAACAAATTGAAAATATTATTAGTCGACTCCATCCCCCCCCCCCAAAAAAAAAAAAAAAAAAAAAAAAAACATGCACAGGTCTTCATCCTCTACGGTCAAAGGTGCTCAATAACTAAGCAGAGATTCCGAGATATAGCTCCTTAGGAAATTAATCCGATTTACTGTGAGACAGCTAAAGCACTTAGGGAGCAACCCCTACAAGGGTACGGGCCTTGTGTTCTTCAGTAAAAAGCTGAAAGAAATAATTACTCAAACGCAAGAAGAGAGTATGCCTGGGCAGAATTAATTGACTCTACAACTCCCATGAGTAATGTGTGGAAGGACACCAATAAGATCGAAACAGTTCATACAATTCAACGCCCAATCCTCATCTAGAAACGATAGCTTTATCTCTTCTCAATGAATAGTGTGCTCTTTTAATTATGACACAAAAATGAGATTGTCAACTAGCAGATGAAGCTGACATTTACAACTGATGAACTTCTTTCAGTAAAAAAAGTACCATGTCCACTGCACCTGGGATGACATAATCCGACTCCTTGATAATCTACAGATATAGGAAAGAAATCTTCTAGATCTCTTCAACTTAACCTGTAATACTGGCACTCTACCTACCTCCCATCCCTAAACCAGGACGCCCAGACGATTTTTTATCAATTTCACTTACATCCCGTCTCTCTAAAACCTGTGAAAGAATTCTTCTCACTCGTCTTCTTCATCAGGTCAAAGACCGAATTCATCAATTTCTTTGGCTTGTTGAAATGGAAAGTACCTGGATGGAATCAAAGTATAGTCGTCATACTTCATAGATTTTAAGGGCGTCTTCGACAGAGCCTCCCCAATATCTATTCTCCTTGAGATAACTCTTAGGAGTAAAGGATAAGCTCCTGCTATGGATAAAGGATTATTCATAATTAAGAACAGTTAAAGTATGGTACCAAGGCACCATGCAAAGATAGGTACTCCAAAAGGGGGAGTATTGTCCCCTAAACTATTCAATATACTTAAGTTCACCCTCTGTAAAATTTACAGTGAGTTAGGATCCCATTCAATATCACGTCATGTGCTGAGTATATCCTCATTCAGGCCTTCGACAGGGGAGAATATGTTCTTATGATATTTAACAGAAAGTCGCCTCATAATCAACCCTATCAATATCAGGCATATATTCAGGTCTCGTCAACTGCCTTAGATTAAGAACTAGATCTCTCCACAATCGTGTCACCCAAATTGATACCATACTTGATATCAAAATCTTGCAGTTTCAACCAAAACCACACATTTCCAAAGCTTTGTCGAAGGAGATCAATTGCAGTCAGGTCCACTCGACCTCGACCTTCCAATCTGGTGTACCATAGTAAAGAACTCTTGTATATGTCCATATTGGGAAAATGTCGGGGCCTAAATCTATGACTTTAACATTAGAACCGAAGTCTCATTACCTGATGTATATATATAAGAAATTCTACATCCTCCTCCTAGTGACTCTCACTCGTTAATTATCTGTGAAGGCTCAATGCAATCCTTATTGAAGAGCGATTAGGCGCTTGTGCTCCTAATCTCCAGACATTTTTCATAAAGGAAGTGTTGCCGTATTTCAGTCTTGGGCAAGCACAACTGATGCGAATCAGTTAGGCCATTTATACCAGACCATTAAACGAAGAGATATAGTGGAACTGCGCCTCCCCTACCTGGCTATCTTTACTGACAGCAAGGGTGCATTCCATAGACTCTCTGCATTTAGTCCAGGAAACATTGTATCCAGAAATATCCCCCACCAAATCTCCCGACTTTAGGAACAAGGCATGCAACTGACCCTCTCATACAGGAAATTCGTCATGTGACAAAGTTAACCAGTTAGCTAAATTGACACTTTCCAATGAAGAACCACACTATGCTATACCAGTTTCTTTTAATCAGTTGTCTAAGAGATTATGAGAATTAGGCATGTACTATCCGGGTATCATGAAAATACTGTTATAGTATATCAGTATACTATACTATATACTACATACTATATACAGTACAACTGTAGGATGCAAAATTCGCCTCGTATCATCACTGCAAAATGTGCAAAACACACGAATCACATAATCTGACCCACTAACTACATTGCTCTGTGGAATCTGCATCGATCGCACAGCACTTCAAAAATAATATCACTTGTTAATGATATTAACTTTATTATAGATGTTGGTCTTTCTTTGATAAAATAAGCGATACATTTTTTTTCTTTCTTTTTAGATAAGACATGAATAAGGTATAACCTGGCTTTTTGCAGGACTTCTACACTGTCCTGTTTACAAACTTTATAAAATCAATCTCCTCTCTCTCTCTCTCCCCCCTCCTCTCTTTTACACTTCCTGCACACTCTCTGTCTTTATATTCCCCACCGGTCTTGTTCCCTCTCTCTCTTAAGTTCTCTCCCTCTCTCTTGTTAGACATATCATCTCTTTCTCTTATTCTTATCCTCTCTTTCCCCTTTTACTCCGTTTCCATAACGGTCACAATCCCAAGACAATAAGATTTCGAGTTCTAACCTGGCTCCCTTGGCCGAAAATAAATAAATAAATAAAGTCTTTGGGCCGTCGGTCCTCGCCCCATCCTCGTCTTGGCAAGGAAAAAGCACATCCACTCAGCAAGCATTAGATCACAGGTTCCTTGTATCTTAACTGCACGACCTCTGGCTCTGACCGTGCATGACCTGTTGCCGTGTATGTTGCCGCGATGGTGTCCTGGTGTTCCCAAATAAGCATAAGGATGCAGGTATTGTCGTGCTTGCAAATATAAACACATAAAGGAAAACAAACATGTATACATAGATGTACGTATGTGTATGTAGGTACATTCTTTCTTTCTCTCTCTTTTTCTCTTTCTCTCTCTCCCTCTTTCTTTCTTTCTTTCTTTCTCTCTCTGCGTGAGTTTTAGTGTGTTGCTGCGTGACTATATATATATATATTGTAAATATTCTATTATATAGCATATATTGTTATATCTATGTTATATTATATATATTATATGTAATTATTCTATATATATATGTATGTATATATATCGTGTGTATATATATGTATGTTGTTATATATATATATATATATATATATATATTTATATATATTATGATGTATATTATATGTTATGTAATGTTATGTATCCGTATATATAGGTATGTATATCTATGTAGGGTATTATCATATATTGTATGTATATATATGTATTATTATTATATGTATGTATATCTATATGTACATGTACATGTTAACCATTTATAATAAGTACAAGTCATGTACATGTACACTGTAACTTGTAAACTGTTCATACCACATTCAAATACACACACATAATATTATTAGTATGTATTTATGTATATATATTATGTATTAATATATATATATATATATTATATTTATATATATATATATATATATATATATTATATATATATTTTATCGATGTATATTTATATATATATTATATTATATAGTGATATATATATATATATTAATATATATATATTTTTTATGTATATATATAATATATATATATATATATATATATATATATATATTTCTATGTATAAATATGTATATATATTCATTTACTATATATACATAGTCTATATATATATATATATTATATATTTTATACATATATATATACATAATACAATCATATATATATGATATATATATATATATATATATATATATATACATATATAATATATTTATATATACATATATATATTTATATATAATATATTTGTACTATACATTATAAATATCTATTTATATACATATATAATAATTATTATACTTATATATATATATAATAAATATATATCTATTTAATATATATAAATACATATAAATATATAATATATTTATATATAATATATATATATATTATATATTTTATACTATATATATATATACATATAATAAATACAGTAGTTAAATTATAATTATATATATATGATGTATATAATTATATATATATATATACTTATAAATATATATATATTCTGGATTATAGTATATACATAGGTAATATATATTTGATCTTTATATCATATATAATATTATATATTTAAGTGAGTACTATCACATATTATACATATAAATATATAGATATGAT
>NW_028235099.1:0-5758 GCF_977035675.1 Penaeus japonicus | reverse complement strand
GAAAAGAGAAGAGAGAGAGAGGAGGAGATACCACCCTCAAAACCCCACACACACACTCAACACACACACACCCACACACCCCACACACTTTTTATTTTTATTTATTATTTTTATATATATTATTTATATATATATATATAAATTATACACCACAACACACAAAACACAACCACACACACCCCACAACCACTCACCACACCATATTAATTTAATTATTTATATATATATTTTTAAATTTTTATATTTAAAATTTATTCGGGGTGGGGGGTAGTTAGATTAGTATGTTTTAGTGGTTTTCTTTGTCAGTGTCTGCTTTTTTAACTGTGTATGTTTGTCCTCTTGTCTATCTTGCCTTCTGTTATTGACAGTGTGTTCGTGCTTCCTTGCTTACGGTCTACCTGTTTTCTATGACATTTGCCACCGGGCTCTTACGGCCTGCCCTTTTTTCGCTGCCTGCCTTCTGTTTGCTTGCTGGTCTGCTTCTTACGCTTGCTGCTTTCTTTTCTTCTTTTAGCTTATTCCCCGTCGGCCCTCTTGTTTTTTTTTGTTTGCTTTGCCTACCTAACAGTCTGCTGCTGTTTACCCTTGCTTATTCGTTTGCCTGCTTGCTTCCCCTACCTCTTTTTGCCCTTTGCCTCCTCCTCTTCTTAGCTACCTTGGTGAAAGGTCATAAAACCCAAAGGGTTTAATTTTATATAAAGGGGGGAAAAAAAAGATTAAATATAAAAAAAAAGGGGGAAGAGGGGAAAAAGAAAAAAGAAGATAAAGAATAAAAGGGGAATAGAAGGAAAAAAAATAAAGAATAAAAAATAAAAAAGAAAAAAGAGAGGGGAAGAGAAGGAAAAAAAATAAAGCAGAAGAAAAAATCAAAAAAAGGGAAAACCAACAAACCAGAACGTTTTAAAACACACAAAGAATAAACAAAAAAACAAAACATAACAAAACCAAAAGCAAGGGGGAAATAACCCGAGAGAAAAGGGAGGAGAGGGGAGAGACGAGAGGGGAAAAGGGAACCCCGCACCTTTCCCAAAAACTAACTTTGCCAGCTGTCTGTCAACGGGGTCATTTGTCACGCTCTTCACGCCCATTCATTCCTATAGTTTTTTCTCTTTTTTTTTTTCCTCTTTACCGTTAACTCTTTCGTCGTCTTATTTTCCCTTGTCTAATTTCTTCTCGTTAGTTTTCTGTTGTTTTTTTTATCTTTTTTTTTGTAAATTTTTGGGATTTTTTTTTTTCCCTTTTTGGGATTTCGCTCTGTGTGTTTGTTTTTCGTTTTGTTTTGTTTCGTTATCTCCCCCCCTCTTTAAATCCCTTTTTTATTTTTCCCCCCTTGTTATTGTCTTTCCCCTTCACTTCCTCCCCTCCTCTCTTTACCCTTTTCTCTTCTCTCCTCTTTCTCCTCTCTCTCTCCTCCCCTTTCTCCTCTCTCCTCTCTCTCTCCTCTCTCCCCCCTTCTCCCCTTCTACTCTCCTTTCTCCCCTTTTCTCCCCCTCTTTCCATTGCCTTTCCTCCTCTTCTCTCATCACCTCTTCCTCCATTAAACATGCTTCCCTTCTATCTCTTTTACCCTTTTCTTTCCCTTCCTCCCCCTTCCCCAAAACACTACCTTTTCCCCACTTTCTTCTTACCCCCTATCCCCTCCCCCTCCCGCACGCTCTACTCTCCCTCTATCCCCCCCCCATCCCTCCTCCCAGCTCACAAAAAGGGCATCGATCGGTCATCGTAGTCCGCGCAAGTACGCTATGTGTCATGGCCCTTCTTGCAAGGGTTCTTTTTCACCCTTTGCAGCTTCCAAAAAATCTCGGAGTTGTGGTAATTCCTGAACGCTTTCCCTTTGTTGCTCTTTTTTTCTTCTCTTTCTCCCCTCTTTTTCTCTTTTCTCTTTCTCTCTTCTCTTTCTCCTTTCTCTTCTCTCTTCTCTCTTTTTTCTTTCTCTCTCTCTCTCTTTCCTTTCTTTCTCTCTCTCTCTCTCTCTCATTCTTTCCTCTCTCTCTATCTCTTCCTTCTCTCTCTCTCTCTTCTCTCTCTCTCTCTCTCTCTCTCTCTCTCTTTTATACTTTCGTCTCTTTCTTTTTTCCCTTTCTCTCTCTCTCTCTCTCTCTCTCTCTCTCTCTCTTTTTCTCTCTCTCTCTCTCTTTCCTCTCTTTCGCTCTTCTCCTCCTCATTTTGCCTCGCTTGGGAAATTTGGGGAATTTTTTTGTTACAAAGTCCATTCCTCCTGATCTCTTCAGTAGAGCAACCACCTCTTAATTCATCGAATGTGCGTTGGTTGTGTTTGTGTTTAGGTGTGTGTACGTGTTGTGTGGTGTGTGGTTGTGTTGTGTGTGTTGGTGTGTTTGTTGTGTTTTGTGGTGTGTGTGTGGTGTTGTGTTGGGGTGTGATGTGGGTGTTTGTTTGGGGGTGTGTATGGTTTGTGTGTTTGACTACACCTGCGTATCAGAATTCTTTTGGGGTCATCTTTGCCGAGGAAAACCCCACGCTAGTGAACGTATTAATTTTTCCGTTTTCTTTCATCCTATTGGGTGGGCCCCTAATTGTGTGTAACAAAATTTAATAGTCACAAATTGGTCAACTAATGTGTGATTGTAAGTGGTGTGCATATTCAGCATGTATATCTACGTATATGTATAACCTGGATGGTAGTTAGTATGCATTAACGAAGCATTATATGACTTGGTTAATAAACACTGTGTTATAGGTAAGTATACATTTTTTATGTATTAACGAAGTAAAAATACTAACAAAGTATAGATTAGCATGTATAACCATATATGGGGCTTTAAACCCCCCTCCCCCTTAGCGCCCGCCTGCAAGGTCAATGACCTTCGCTCGTCCAGATCAATGATGCAAGACCAGTGACACTTGTCCCGGGAAAGGTCGGTGACACGGGGGTTTAGCAAGGTCAAAGAGAGATCCAAGCGGTGTTCTCTTTCATTCTCTCTCTCCCTTTCTCCCTCTCTCCCTCACTCCATTTCTCCCCCCCTTCCCTATCTCTAACCCTCACTGTCTCCAACACTCCCTTTCTCCAACCTCTCCTTCCTTGCTTCCCTCTCCTTCCTTCACACCTTAAGTCCCTCCCCTCCTCCCTCCCTCCTTCCTTCCTCCCTTCCTTCCTACCTTCCTCCCTCCCACTCCTACCCCTCCCTCCTCACTGAACAAGCTGAACAACGGCAGCGATCCAGCGTTTGTCCAGCCAAAATCATACATGCCTGCCGTCCGTCAGCAAGGTCATTTCGTCGGTCTTCTGGAAAGGTCGCTTGCGTTTTCCGACAAGGTTCTGTGACACGAAGTCGGAAGGCAGCAAGCGGGGGAAAAAAAAGGCTCTTGGGGATACTTGAAACATAGGATTCAGTTCGGTTCCCGACCCCTTTTTGTATCCGTTTTCTCCAGTTGTAGTTGTGTTGTGTATCAGGGGGGACGTTTCATGATTCAACGAAAGTATTGTGTTTTTTTATTGCCTCTTAAAGTGCACGTGGACAAACTTGTTGTGTGTATATGTGTATGCAAATATATATATATATAATATATATATTATTTATTATAGATATATATATATATATGATATTTATATATATTATATATATTATTTATCTATATACATTTTTATTATATATTTATATATTATATATATTAAATATTTATATATATATATTATAATATACATATATACTATATTATATATATATATTAATATATAAATATATTATATATATATATTTATGCGTGTGTGTTGTGTGTTGTGTGTGTGTGTGGTGTGTGTGTGTGTGTGTCGTGTGTGTGATGGTGTGTGTGTGTGTGTGTGTGTGTGTGTGTGTGTGTGTGTATGTGTGTATTGTGTGTGTGTGTTTTTGTGTGTGTGTTTGTGTATGTGTGTGTGTGTTTGGTGTGTGTGTATGTTGTTGTGTGTTATGTGTTGCCTCTCTCTCCCCCTCTCTCTATATCTCTCTATCTCTCTCTCTGTCTCTGTCTCCTTTCTCTCTCTCTCCTTCTTTCTATCTCTCTCTCTCTCTCTGTCTCTTCTCTGTCTCTCTCTCTCTCTCTCTCTCTCTCTCTCTCTCTCTCTCTCTCTCTCTTCCCCCTTTTCTTTCTCTTTCTCTTTCTTTTTTTCTTTCCCCCTCCCTCCTCCCTCTCCCCTCCCTTTTCCCTCTCCCTCTCCCTCTCTCCTCTCTCTCTCTCCTCTTCTCTCTCTCTTTTCTCTCCTCTCTCAGGGCACTGACACACTAGGCGATAGCGTGACAAGAGTAGTGGGAAAGTAACCCAAAACCCCAAAATGGTATATTTGATAACAAGAACTTAAGTCTATTTATAACTTTCATATTTTTATATATATATATAATTATTTATATTTATATTTATATAAAATTTTTATATATAAAGTTATATATTTTTATTATATTTAAATATATATAATATATTTATATATTTATAAAATTAATTATATTTTTTATGTATATAAAAATATATATTAATATATTTTTATTTTATATATACGTTTATATATTTATTTTTATATATTTAATATATATTAATATATTTATATTATGTTGTTTATTTAATTATTTTTATTTATAAAATATTTTATAATTTACTATATATTATATTTATAAATGGTGCCTTTTCACTTCACATACCATACTACACAAACAAACACCCCATGTATTTATGCGCATTTTTCGGGGGAAAATATAGGGAATAACTCCCCAAAAATTTCAATACTTATTTTATCTTTTTCTGTCAATCTTTTCTTTCTATTAAAATTTTATATAACAATCAAACAATTTTATCAAACTGTCAAACTCTATCCTTCTATCTACCTATAAAAAATTTTTCCCTAAATACACAAAAACCCGGGAGTATCCCTCAATCACCATCCACATTCCTACTTATCGACCGGATCGAAATAAAAAAGGAAACAATTACAGCATCTTTTAATCTGTGATAAAATTTTGTTCTATTTTCATGAGATGACCTATGCTGACACTTGGACGTGCTGGGAATAGTTCATTAAAAGTAGTAATCCTTTCCCCGGGGATGGAATGAACATTTTTGTGTGAACAGTACTTGGGATGTTGGTTTTTCTTTGTGCGAAAAGGTTTAATAAAAACTCGTGAACTGTTCGTGAACTTTTTGTAGACAGGGAAATTTTAACACACTTTGGGTTAAAAATTTTAAACATTCTCTTTTTTCGGATCGTGAATTTCCGGGAGCAATTATGAATATTCTCTATAACAGGAAAAAACTTTTAATTTAACAGAATAGAACGTTTTACCTAAAAATAAAAATCATGAACAGATGGACAGAAAATTTTTTCATTCTCATGAACAGTGAACATCAATTTAAACTTCTTTAACGATGGCGTAACATAAACATTCTCATGAACAGATGAAAATTAAAATAAATATCACACCAAAAATTCAAAGAACAGAAGAACATAACATAAATTTTTCTTTTGAACAGAAAGAAAAATACATAAACTTATCCCTGAACGATGAAAATAACTTTTCACAATTTCATGAACAGATGCTTAAAATAAATATTCTCATGAAAAGATTAAAAAAAAACATAAACCCTTCTCGTGCGATGAAAAACACACCAAAAATTCCTAAGAACAGATTAACTTAACATTTAAATTTTTCTTATGATCAGATGGGAAAATTAAAAATTAAAAATTTCCCGAAAAAGAGGAACTAACATAAAAATTTTCATGAACAAAACCCCCGATCATTTCCCTTTAAAAGATCGTTTTTTTCAACGTTTT
>NW_028235098.1:7500-12843 GCF_977035675.1 Penaeus japonicus | reverse complement strand
CCTACTGTAGTCCCCGCTGTATGTTTTATCCCACCTACTGTATGTGCCCTTACTGTATGTCCCTTACTGTTTGTCCCCTACTGTATGTCCCCTACTGTAGTGTCCCCACTGTAAGTCCCACTGTATGTCCCCCACTGTATGTCCCCTACTGTATGTCCCCTACTGTATGTCCCCTACTGTATGTCCCCTGCTGTATGTCCCCCACTGTATGTCCCCCACTGTATGTCCCCCACTGTATGTCCCCTACTGTATGTCCCCTACTGTATGTCCCCTACTGTATGTCCCCTGCTGTATGTCCCCCACTGTATGTCCCCCACTGTATGTCCCTTACTGTATGTCCCTTACTGTATGTCCCCTACTGTATGTCCCCTGCTGTATGTCCCCCACTGTATGTCCCCCACTGTATGTCCCCTACTGTATGTCCCTTACTGTATGTCCCCTACTGTATGTCCCCTGCTGTATGTCCCCCACTGTATGTCCCCCACTGTATGTCCCTTACTGTATGTCCCTTACTGTATGTCCCCCACTGTATGTCCCTTACTGTATGTCCCTTACTGTATGTCCCCTACTGTATGTCCCCCACTGTATGTCCCTTACTGTATGTCCCCTGCTGTATGTCCCCCACTGTATGTCCCTTACTGTATGTCCCCTACTGTATGTCCCCTACTGTATGTCCCCTGCTGTATGTCCCCCACTGTATGTCCCTTACTGTATGTCCCCTACTGTATGTCCCCTACTGTATGTCCCCTACTGTATGTCCCCTACTGTATGTCCCTTACTGTATGTCCCCTACTGTATGTCCCCTGCTGTATGTCCCCCACTGTATGTCCCCTACTGTATGTCCCTTACTGTATGTCCCCTACTGTATGTCCCCTGCTGTATGTCCCCCACTGTATGTCCCTTACTGTATGTCCCTTACTGTATGTCCCCTACTGTATGTCCCCCACTGTATGTCCCCTACTGTATGTCCCTTACTGTATGTCCCCTACTGTATGTCCCCTACTGTATGTCCCCTACTGTATGTCCCCTACTGTATGTCCCTTACTGTATGTCCCCTACTGTATGTCCCTTACTGTATGTCCCCTACTGTATGTCCCCTACTGTATGTCCCCTACTGTATGTCCCTTACTGTATGTCCCCTACTGTATGTCCCTTACTGTATGTCCCTTACTGTATGTCCCCTACTGTATGTCCCCTACTGTATGTCCCCTACTGTATGTCCCTTACTGTATGTCCCCTACTGTATGTCCCCTGCTGTATGTCCCCCACTGTATGTCCCCTACTGTATGTCCCTTACTGTATGTCCCCTACTGTATGTCCCCTGCTGTATGTCCCCCACTGTATGTCCCTTACTGTATGTCCCTTACTGTATGTCCCCTACTGTATGTCCCCCACTGTATGTCCCTTACTGTATGTCCCTTACTGTATGTCCCCTACTGTATGTCCCCTGCTGTATGTCCCCTACTGTATGTCCCCTACTGTATGTCCCTTACTGTATGTCCCCTACTGTATGTCCCCTGCTGTATGTCCCCCACTGTATGTCCCCTACTGTATGTCCCCCACTGTATGTCCCCTACTGTATGTCCCTTACTGTATGCCCCCTACTGTATGTCCCCTACTGTATGTCCCTTACTGTATGTCCCCTACTGTATGTCCCTTACTGTATGCCCCCTACTGTATGTCCCCTACTGTATGTCCCTTACTGTATGCCCCCTACTGTATGTCCCCTACTGTATGTCCCCCACTGTATGTCCCTTACTGTATGTCCCTTACTGTATGTCCCCTACTGTATGTCCCCTGCTGTATGTCCCCCACTGTATGTCCCTTACTGTATGTCCCTTACTGTATGCCCCCTACTGTATGTCCCCTACTGTATGTCCCTTACTGTATGTCCCTTACTGTATGTCCCCTACTGTATGTCTAAATACACGCGGGGGGGGGGGGGTGACTCGTACACACAACACCCTCGCCCCGGTAACATCACGCCCAGAAACCGCTAAAAACACGTAAGGATTAACTGCTGGCTTTCGCTTGGTGCCCGGGGTTAGACATCGATATGTTCTGAGAGGGGGAGGAAGGGAGGGAGAGGGAATAAGGGGGAGAAGGGAGGGAAGGAGGTGGGAGGGGGGAGAAGGGAGGGAGGGGGAAGAAAGGAGGGAGAGGGAGGGAGGTGGTGAAAGAAAGGAGGGAGAGGGAGGGAAGAAAGGAGGGAGGGAAGAAAGGAGGGAGGGGTGGAAGGAGGGTAGGAAGGGGGGAAAAAAGGAGGGAGAGGGAGGGAGGGGGGAGAGGGAGGGTGGCGGGAAGAAAGGAGGGAGAGGGAGGGAAAGTGGAGGGGGGGAGGTAAAGCATGTGAGACAGAGATAGGTAGAGAGAAATAGATAGATAGAGAGAGAGAGAGAAGAGAAAAACACACAAAGTGAAAAGAGAAACAGAGGATTTATTTATGACAAGTAAAAAATGTTATGAATAATTAAAAACACGAGCAAACTTAATATAAAATTACGTAAGCACATAACCGAACAGAACACAAAAACAAATCCAAAAATCTCAAATAACAAAGGCGATCCCATCCCCCTGCCCCCCTCCGCCCCCACTCTCAACCCGCCCCCCCTCCCTCCACCCCCAGAGAGAGAGAGAGATAAAAAAAGAGAAAGTCTACCTGCTCTAATAATGAACAAGTCGCTCTAATCTGGCAACAATGTTTTCAGAGTCTTACGGAAAGCTTGTGGATTATCTTACTGATCTTAACAGCGAAGAAAATCGTGTTGTTTTTGTTTTCAGTCTTCTGTGTGTGTTTTTTTTTTTTTTTTTTATTTTTTGTCTTTTTTCTTTTTTTTTTTTTTTTTTTTTTTTCATTCTTATGTATGTTTATTTTTTTTTCAGCCTAGTGTGTGTATGTGTGTTTCTGTTTTTTGTCTGTTTGTTTGTTCCTGTGTTTGTTTATCTAGCTGCACAATTTACAAGGAAGCGCTAAACAGTCGTGGTGGAAAGGATAAACAAAAGATTATATTGGATTGACATCGTGACGTAAATTATTTCTTTGGCTTCGGGGTATCGCTTTTGCTGTTGTTGTTTTTGGTGGGGATTGTGGTAGTGGTTGTGGTGGTGTTGGTGAGGGTGGTGGTTGTGGTTATGGTAAGGATGGTGGTTGTGGTGTTGGTGAGGGTGGTGGTTATGGTGATGGTGAGGGTTGTGGTGATGGTTGTGATTATGGTGGTGGTGATGGTAAGGGTGGTGGTGATTGTGGTGGTGGTTATGGTGATGGTTGTGACTATGGTGATGGCTGTGATTATGGTGATGGTGAGGGTGGTGGTTGTGGTGATGGTGGTGTTGATGATGGTGGTTGTGGTGATGGTGAGGATGGTGGTTATGGTGGTGGTAGTTGTGGTGATGGTGGTGCTTTTGTCGTTGTTATTGTTTATTAAATTGTTTTTGCTGTTGTTGTTGTTCCGTATTTTTGTTCTCTATCTCTCTCTTTCTCTCTCTTTCTCTCTCTCTCTATCTCTCCTTCGCCCTCTCTTTCATCACCTTTTTAAGAATAATCAGAATATTTCTTTATAATGAAACAAAAACAGCATGAGGAAACTCCTATCAAATTATCCTCAAATTATCACCAGTTATAACGACAACAAAAATACGAAGAAAAGAAAAGACCACATCAATAATCTGCAATACTGCTTGCAAATGATTCCATTGAAAGTTGCTATTGCTGTAAACCGAGTAACCAAAAATAAAAAATCCCCAAAACACCTGAAATCAGATACGTCATTATTCGAAAGTGTTCCCAACATTCAAACTTAAATAAGCCTACCCCATAATTTGAAATACAAAATCATCTAAAACTAATTAAGAAAAAAAAAAACAACAACAACAAACCTATTAGTATTTTTAAAAAATGTCAAACAATATACAAATAAAACCCTAATAGCTTAATCTATAAGTAAAAAAAGAAGAAGTCCTAAGCAGGTTTCAAGACCTATAAATCTAAGTATTTTGTAAATACCCTCAACATATCTTGAGGAAAAGCCAGGTAAAGCCCCCACTTTATCTCTGGGTTTTCCGAATGGCTTCTCACTCTCGCACCTGTGTGAGGTAATTAATGAGAGGAGGGGGAGGGGAGGGGGAGGGGAGGGGGGATAGCGAGAGGGAAATGGGGAGAGTGTGTGTGTGAGAGAGAGGGGGGGGGATGGGAGGGAGGGAGCGAGGGAGGGAGGGAGGGAGGGAAGCATGGAGGGTAGGAGGGAGAGAGGGAGGGAGGGAGAGGGGGACGGTGAGAAAGGGGAAGGTGAGAGAGAGAGAGGGAGGGAGGGAGGGAGGGAAGGAGGAAGAGAGGTAGGCAGGAAGAGAAGGAGGGAGGGAGGGAGGGACAGAGGGACGGACGGACTGAGGGAGGGAGGGGAAAAGAAGGAGGAATGAGAGAGAGAAAAACGAGAGAGCGATATGCAAATAAAGATCAAATGGAAAGGATAACGATGATAGTAGTGATAATGACAATGATAATGTTAATGATAAAGGTGATAATAGTAATGATAATGATAATAGTAATAACAATGATAATGATATTAATGATTATAATAATGATAATACTAATAAAATTGGTAATGATAATTATAACAATAATGATGAAGATAATAATGATGATAATGATAATAACAATAATGATAATAACAATAATAATGATAATACTAACAAAATAAAAACAAAAAAAAAGTCACAAAAAGAACAAAAGAACAATAAAAAGTGAGTAAACAGAGCGCGAAGACCCCCCTCGCCCCCCAATCAAAAAAGTAGAATTAAAGATAATGAAAAAAAAATCTACGGACATTTCCTCCTCCTCACTGGGTCAGTCGAGACGGTGCCTCACATCTTGCAGAAGAGGAAGAAGAATAAAGAGGTGGGAGGAGAAGAAGAAAATGAAGAGGAAATGGGAGAAGAAGATGACGAAGAAGAAATGAAAGAAAGAGGAGAAGAGCAAGAAGATAAAGAAGAAGAAGAAGAGAAAGAGAAAGTGAGAGAAGAATGAGAATAAGAAGAGGATATGGGAGAAGAAGAAGTGGGAGGAGGAAAAGAAGAAGCAAAATAAGAGAAATTGGGAGAAGATGAAGAATGAGAAGAAGAGGAAAAGGGAAAAAAAGTTGAAGAATAAGAATAAGAATAAGAGAAAAAAGAAGAAGAAAAGAAGAGAAATAAGAAGAAGGAGAAAAGAAGAGAAAAAATAAGAAGAAAAGAAGAGAAAGACGAAGAAGAAGAAGAAGAAAAGAAAAGAAAGAAGAGGAATTAGAAAAGAAACAAAAGAGAAAAAGAAGAAGTGAAAGGAAGGACAAGACACCAGGCGTTCTTGAG
>NW_028235097.1:0-15000 GCF_977035675.1 Penaeus japonicus | reverse complement strand
GGAGGGAAAGTGTTGGGAAAAAAAGGGTTTTGAAATATCTTATAGAAAGTCGGCGGACGGGGAAAGTAGACGCTAATGAGTGTCATGAAAATTAGATAAGGGGAATGTGGCGAGCTGGACTTCGATTTTTTTATTTCATGTTCAGAAAAAAAAATGTAGTGTTGTACATACATACACAAAGTGTACACACACACACACACACACACACACACACACACACACACATATATATATATCATATTATATATATATATATATATATATATATATAACTAATATATATTTATATATATACATCACACAAACCACACACACACACACACACACACCACACACACCACATATTTATTTATATATGTATATTTATATATTTATATATATATATATATAGATATATGTATGTATAATATATATATTTATATATAATATATATATATATATATATATAATATATATTATATATATATGTTGGTGTGTGTGTGTGTGTGTGTGCGTGTGTTTGTGTGTGTGTTGGTGTGTGTTTGTGTGTGTATGTGTGTGTATGTGTATGTGTGTTGTGTGGGTGTGTGTGTGTGGGTGTGTGTATACATATTCATAATTATAATTATATATTATAACGATATATATATATATATATATATAGTTTTATTTTGACATATACTATATAATACATTTACATACATATATATATTATATATATAATATATATATATTATATATATATATATATTTTATATATAAAGAGAGAGAGAGAGAAGAGAGGAGAGAGAGAGGAGAGAGAGAGAGAGAGAGATGATACATACCTGTCCTTTCAAAAATATTATTCCACCTGCAGCAATGTGCACCCACACATATTACCTTCCAGGATCGTGAAGCATGGGTGGGGGAGTAACCTTCCCCCCCCCCACCCCCCCCCCCCCATGTTTGATGGTCAGGCACAAATCCAAACTGACGGGCCCCTCATTCTATATCACAGGATACGTTAGAGTTTGTCTAGGGTTAAGTGGATGATTTAGAACCTACTAAGATACTTCAAGGGGAAAGGAGCTGTTCTAAGTAATTGAATTTCTCTATTGCCTTTGGATAGCCTCCTTACAGGCTGGTATTTTGAAATTAATTGAAAAATTTTGAAATGTTCTGGTGTTTGCTGCGAAAGCTTTGGTTTAAATGGGAAAGACGCGCAATGCTTAGGGGAATGTCATATGAAAGTTGTACGGTAAGTGTTTGTTTGCTAAATGACATGAATATAGATAATGGATTCATAAATCTCATTTCTTTATTTTGGTGCCGCTTATATCATATTGCATACACTGTGTAACAACTTAATTCAAATCTAATTACAAAAATGAAAACAAATACTGTTCCAGGAAAGTGGATATTTTGTCAAATGAATTTATGCGGGAACTAGAAACTAAATCAAGGGGAAGTAAATGGTTGTCCCTTTGTTTGGAGCTTGAAAGGTAAAGATCTAAGGACATAATGTCGTACAGAAGAGTAAAGCCAGTAGTACATGATGTAATCCGGTCTATTCATTGACAACTCTGCCCCCCGTGTTCGGTTTGTCTCAATGAAATAGAGAGAAAGAGAGAGAGATATGAGAATACTTCTCGAAGGGAACTCTTGAAAGTATATATATAATCTACGGTTTAAATCGTTTGGTGGAAATCTATACGGATGCTTTATATTGAACTTATTTAGGCGATATGTAAATAACTATATTTGTTGATGAAACACTTTATAAAATAGACAGATTAGTTAAGTTTATAATTTTCCCAACATCGAAAGAATGAAGGGATTTCAATAAGGACTATCATTTTAGATTGCCTTCGACAAAGAAGACGAGGAAAAGGGAAAATCAGATACCTATTTATAAAGCTCTGTTCATCCTCTTTCCTAGTGCTTCTCACCCATTATCATTAATGCATTTTCTAGCAAAGATATGAAATTGAGAAGTTCAGTTACATGAAAGCAAACTTATTGGTAATAGATATATATATATATATATATATATATTATATATATATATATATATATATATATATATGTATATATTTTAAATATATATATATAAATATATATATATTATAATATATATAGAATACATATATATAATATATATTTATATATATATATATATATATATATATATATTTATATTTATATATGTATAAATATATTATATATATATATATATATATATCTATTAAAATATATAATTATTTATATATATATATTTATATATATATTTATATATATATATATGCTACTGTATCTAAGCTTATATTCCTCCCCCTATATAAATTTTGTATAAATATATATGTTTATTAGAATTTAATATTATATATATTATATATATTTTTATATATTTATATATATATATATATATATATATATAAAAATTTTTTTATATATATATATATATATATATATATATATAAATATATGACTTTGTTAGATTATTGATGGGTTGCAAATATAAGTAAATGTTTTTTTACTGCATTTTTTTTTTCCCATTGATTCTCGATTTTACTAAATTTATGAGTAGAAATAAAAATATAGTAAACTCGACGGAATGAATAATAATAATAATGGAGATTAATAATAATAATAAAAAAAAATGCAGGGTAAAAACATATACTTATTTGCAAGCGACTATCAATATCAGCAAGGTCAATTTTTTATGAGAAATACATTCAAAAAGGAAGAGAAATATTCTTATCTTCTATCGAAAAGTAATGATTCATTATAACTATTTACCTTTTTATGACAGTTTTTATTACTATTCCAAACGGAAATGTTTTACCATTCTTTTTTTAATTCTGTCTTTATCATCATTTTAATACTTATCGTTCTCACTTCTTCGTTGTCTTTACTCATTTCCAATTTTCTCCTGTTTCTTAGCACTTCACCCTATCAAGCTCTTTACAACTTATCTCTCCTCCCTCTTTCCTTTTCTTAATTTTATCTTATCTTTTTCCTACTTGTATATATGACCTTCGTTCTTTGTTTCCCTCCTTTTCCCATCTCTATTTTCTCCACTCCATCCTTTCTTTTGTATCTTTCACCTTTCTTCTACATTTTGTTTTATTCCGACTCTTATCTTCTCCTCCCACGTTCCTCCTTCCTCCCCTCCCCCCCTTCCCCTCCCCTTAACTCCGATATGGGTTATCTGCCCCCTACCCTCCCCCATAACCCTTTTTAATGCCAACAACCCCACCCATTGCATTTATTCCTCATATCATTTTCCTCTATTCCTCTTTTAATCCTCAACCTATCCTCCCATTTCTTCCCTCCTCCCCTACCCTCCCCTCCCTACCCTCCGCCCCTCTCTCCTTACCCCCTACGCCGTATATGGTCATCCCGCCCAACTCCACGCCTCGCCCTTTTTCATTGCGAAATTAGAAACCACACGGGCAGCTAAATGACGCAATCGAGGAACTATATTTGTCTCAAGAGGCTGGGAGAGCCAAACATCTGAGGAGTGCTGCTAGACTAAGATAGTAAGACATTTTATTTGTTTTCTTCCTTTTTTTTTTTTGTCTACGAGGGGTAGATAGAAGGTTGTGAGGTAGAAGGTGAAGCTTTTGTTGGATGTATTTTATTCATCGCTTGTATGTTTGTTTTTTTCTTAGTCATTTTCAAATTATCATCATTACGCTATCACTATTTTTATTACTGTTTTTATTATCTCATTATCTTTTACTATCATTATTATCATTGTTACTAACGCCTATTGTAATCATTATGCTTATGGATAACAGTAGAAATAATAAAAATAATGATAAGAAGATGATAATGATGATAATAATAATTGATAATAGATGATAACTGTTAATAGCAATAACGAGAATCAATATACTACCATCCATTTTTCATTACAATCATATTATCATTAACATCCTTTTGTTGTTGTTGCTAAAGTTTCTGTTATTGTGATTAACATAAATATTTATCATTATAATCATCCTTGCAATCATAAAAATCATATTTTCATAATCTTCTATTGTCCAGAGGTTGCGGGTTATTGCTTGCTTTACGATCCCTTGTACAATTTAACCTTTTGTCTTTCTGTAGTCAAACCTACATTCCATAAAGTAATCACAAGTTGACTATCTTGATTCCCGGAAGAAATTCACAACGTATTGCTTCACAATATATTTTGTATTTCTCGATACTCTTGCATCCATTTTTATGATAACGTTGAGGTCCATTACTGTGTCATAGAACGGATCGAAACTCATTCCCAAGGGCACTGAATCGGCCACTCTTAAGACTTGAAACGATCGTCTTTTGTTTTCCTGTCTATGATGTTCCTTTTAGAGGATTTTTGTTGTTTTATGTCTGGATGGGAGAAATATCGAAGGCTTGGTTGTGCTCTGTGCTGCGTTTTGGTTATGTGGTTATATTATTTTTGGTATGTTCATTATAAAAGAAAAAAAAATGGATTACAAAAAGGGAAAACAAAAAATTTTTGGGCCATTCAAAATGAAAATTCATGAACATATGGATCTGCTTGTGTTATATCCATATGTGATTGGATTAATATTTGGTTAAAATATGATCTACAATTGCTTTTGGTCGTGTTGCAAAGCAATTACTGTTGCTACATTTTCCATCATGACATCAATGGAATAAGTTTCTTTGTCTGCATTATACTATTTTTTTTTTTCTTTGCATCGTAATACTATTACATAAACACTTTACTGTAGATGAAAGGTGGTGTGAGAGAATAATTAAGCATTAGGTAAACTCTCTTTTGTTCAAAAGGTAGTAAAAACAGATAGAATGATTATTATTATTATGGTATTATCTTTATTATTTTTCTATTCGAACTAATACTTGTGTTTTTGGTGTATATGATAACAAGTTTAACGATTATAATCATAAGGAAATCATATTGATAATGATGATTGGTCTACGATGGTTTACTGATATTGATAACAATGCTAATGGTGATGACAATGGTAGTGTAAATGATAACGTCAGTGCTCATTGCAACAATTCAAGAGGAGTCTGAAAAAACAACATAAAGGTGTTAGAAAATGGAAAATAAACAAATAATAAATAAAAAATTGTCAAGTAAGTAATACTATGAGAAACAATGGGGAATAAATAGAATTAATAGTGAGTGAGATAAGAGAGAAAGGAGAGAATGGAGAGAGAGAGATAGAGAGATGAGAGAGATGAGAGGAGATGATGATGAGAGAGGAGGTGAGAGAGAGATGAGAGAGAGAGAGAGAGAGAGAGTGAGAGAAGAGAGAGAGAGGAGAAAGAGAAAAGAGAAACTCATCTGCCAAGCTCCCAATTAAAAACAAGCGGACTTGCAGGTGACAAACAAACTTTATCCCAAGGACAAAGGCCTTCGTGGTGGTAGGAAAAAAGAAAGGAAAAACAAGAAAAAAAAAAAAAATAAACAGAACAAAACCTTACATTGGGATATTACACCATTTAACAACACTCACTTTCTGTTCGGTACTTTAATAGATTTTCACACACCATTTGCTGCAGCTACGAGAGAAACATTTTTTTCTACCCGTTCCTGAACGGATAGACATTTATTCTCGCGGCTACACACTAAAAAAAAGAAAAGAAACGAGAAGAAAAAAAAAGGTATATACTTCGTCGTGCCACAAAATATAAGAAGATTTTCAGGTTGAGAGAAAATCCATATATAATCGTATATGAATGTGAAGAAACATTTTCTAAAAAAATCGCAAATAATCAGCTTCCTCTTTAAAATTGGCTCGTGATACCACTTACCTTAGAAAATTGTTTGCCGTTGTTAATGTTTTTTTTTTTTATGCTAGGAGCTGATTAGGATTAATATCGATACTGCTGGATAATAATGCTAGTATCAAAATGTATTATGGTAGAAAATCCATGTCATAAGAAGCTGCAGCTAGAGCCAAAAATAATTGATAGGAATATTGCATTATAGTGTCCCGCCATCGTAGTGGAATTTAACACAGTTGTGATGATTCACTGAAACTGAACAAAAACGCTGGCAGCTGTTAGCATTATCACTATTATCATCAGTATCATTGTAACGGTTATCATCATCACCATCATCAACATCAACATCAACATCAACATCAACATCAACATCAACATCACATCCTGAGGCTGCATCAGCATCCAGATCAAATCAACATCAAAATCAAATCACATAAATCACATCAAAATCACATAAACATCTACTTTACTTATCAACATAAATCAAAAAATACTAAATCACTTCAAATCAATCAATTACATATACATTAATTAATTACATATACATCAACATCAACTCAAATAACATATATCATATCATTTACATTATCATTATATGATGATGATGAATTTATCATCATCATGGTTAACTGGTTAGGGAGAGGGATTATAAAAAAGTGGTTGCAATGATATTAAGTTTGCGGTATAATTTCGCGAAATAAAATACCGTGGATGTTTGGGATAAAACTTAAATAACATTCTTTATCAATAAGTTACTAATCTAAGATACAATAATAAGTACTATATATAAAAATAAATACTTAAACTTACCATCCAATCAGATTAACTCACTCCAACTCTCCACTTCTAAACACTAAACCTTATAAAAAATAATTACCATTCAATTTCAAATAATTCATTATAATCACAATATTAAAATCTCCTAAAACATCATTAAACCACAAAACAAAAACAAATAAATTATAACAAAAACACCCCCAACCCACCCACCCCCCCCACCCCACCCCCCCCCCCCCAAACCCAACCCACAACACCCCCACCCAAACCCACAAAAAAAAAAAAAAAAAAAAACAAAAACACCACAAACACAACACCCCCCAACCCCCCATCAACACAAACAACACACACCCAAACCCAACCAACACACACCCATAACACCCCACACCCACACCAAACACCCCACCCCCCCCCCCCACCCCCCCCCCCACACAACCCCCCCAACACCCACACCCAACCCCCCCCCAACACAACACAAAAACACCCCCCCAACCCAACACAACAAACAAACACACCCCAACAAAACAAAAACACACACACACCCAAACCACACCACCCCACAATAACCACACCAACAACAACACAAACAAACACACACAAACAAACAATCACACAAACACACCACACACAAAAAACAAAAAAACATACATACAAACCAATAACAAAAACAACAAAAAAAAACACACACTCTATACAACCACACACTAAACAAACCACACATAACACAAACCATCACAAATAAAAACATAAATACAAAAATATATTATTTTATATATTGAATCACATATAACCAAAACATTAATATTAATTATATTATAATATATCAAATATCTAAAAATAAAAATATATTTATTATAAAACATCACTTTTAATACTTCTACTTTCCATTACTCATAAATCAAACCCATCACTACTCCTACCTATATCTTAGCTGTTCAATTTTTGTTATGTCGTGTTGCTGTGTTTGTAGTGTGAGAGTTGTGTAGCAGTGTGGTGATCGTGAAAGTTTGCTGACCGTGTCCTCTTGTCGTTATATGGCAGAACTGAATAATAAGTCTCTGTTACAGCCTGGACATTAAGCCCAATACAGTCAACAAAACATATAACTGAAATGTAACACCTCATCTAGTCCACCTAACAGTACAGCTATGTGGTTCGGACCCGACCCCCCCGGTGATGATCATAGATCTAAACACCGAAGATTACCTTTAGAAGCATCTCCCCCTGGATGACGAAGATGAGGATGGTTGCGTGGTGGTTTTTACTCTGTAATGCATTTTTTATATCATCATATCTTAAATCTTCTTAATCATACTCATCATAGCTTTATTATTGTTATCTGTTCGTTATGGTCATTATTATATCTATCTTATTATATCCCAACTGTTGTTTAATTATTACCTTTGGTTTCGCTTTTATCTCATCATCATTATCATTATCATCATTGTTACCATCCTCAACATCATCAATTCATATTGGATTCTGAGATAATTAGGTGATCTGGTGGAATGATTTATCGCTATTTTTCAATAAGGAAGGGAATTTTAGGATAAGATAAAACTTTATATATATATGTATATATATATATAACTAATATATAATATATATTATATATATATCTATATATATATATAATCTTATTATTATATTATTATTATTATTTTATTTTATCTTTTATTTTTATTTTTTATCGTTATTTTATAATATTTTATTTTTTCTAGATTTTTGCTCGCTGAGTGCTTTTTAGTCTAATGTAATTACCATATTTAGTGAATTACAGCAAAATACAAACTTTATATATAAAAAGGCAAATCCATCTTTACCGTTGCCATCACAACCGGATTTGCACACTGAAACAAACATTGCTTCCCAGAACGTGAAATGTCAAATATCGTAAGTCATGTTGGCAGATCCTCTTCTACACACTTTAGTGATGTAATTCGTATAACAAGATGATTGGTTCATCAATCATCATCATTACTGTTATTGTCATCACGCGTCATTTTTCCTTTTCTTCTTCTCGATTAATCAACCTTATCAACATCACAATCATCATCTTAATGAATGTGCGTTTGTTAAAAGCTGGCGGGGTGGGAATAGGGGGGGAGGGGGGGCGTCAAGCGCTCACGTTTAAACACACATTGATTTGTCATTACGCTTTTGCAATTCTAATAGGTTTTCTAGTTGGTGCTTGAAAAATGAAAGTGCATTTTTAAAAAAAAAAAGCTTATGATCACGACCATTATTATTGACAATTTGTTGTGACATGAGTTGTTGTGTGAGCTAAAGAAAAAAACAAAAGAAAAAAAAAAGAAAAAAGAAAAAAAAAATGGTGAGGAAAAATGGATTATAAAAATTGTAAGCGTATAGTTTCCATCCACAGTGTAAATTAACCGTAATGAACGAAGATATAACCTGAGGAAATTGACGAGAAGCATGATATTTCATGGTGATCACGAGGTGAATCCGGCATTAGGATTTTTTTTTCCTGTGTTGTCCTTCCACTAAATTTAGTGTCCAATACTGTTCCCTTCAATGTTGAAAAAAAAAAAAAAAAAAAAAAAAAGCATGACTAGATATTCATATCGAGGAATTTCCTAAAGATTTTAAAAACTGCGTTGAAGATATACATTTTCAGTTGGATTATCATATACTAATTATTGCATACTAATTAAAGTTCGACCTTTACAAGACAGAACCTGACCCTCCTTAGGACTAGATGTTACGGTATTATATGACAGCTAGAACTTGTTATCATATCTTATATTTATCATCATCATCATTATTATTTTTTCTATTCTGCTTTATTAGTCTATTAATATTACTATATCATTAGTATTATATTATTATTATATTTAGTATTATTGCTGGTGTTGTTATTGCCATCATTATTATCATTATGATTCGTAATTATAATTATTATTCATATATTATTTCATTAACTTTATTATCTTTCTTCATCATCATTTCTCCTTCTGTTAGTATTATTTGTTATACATTATTCTACTTATCATTAATACTTATTGAAATGTCATTATTTTTTCACCATTAACAATATTATTGCTATTTTCATTTTTTAATTTTCTATCGCAGTAGCTGTATTGTTATTAATTACAATATTGTATTAATGTTCTTTATTATCCTTATTATGATATTATCATCATTACATTCATCATTATCTACAATTAATTATATTAATTTTTCTTATGATAAAGTTATCATCATTGTTATCAATCATTAGTATTATCATTGCCATTTTATTTTCATGATTATGATAGTGATTGTATCATTGTTGTTAATAGGAATATAATTATTATCATAATCATTATTGGTATCGTTTGTCATATCATTTGTTAATATTTTCATTATCATCATAACATTTTATTGTAGGTTATTAAAATGTTATCTTCAATATTATTGCAATCATCAATATCAATATTTCGTTGTGTTGATTATCTATATTGTATGATTTTTTATTTTCGTTGTTTCATTTTTATTATTGTTTTTATCATCAATTATACTCACTGTTACTCATTCAACATTATTCATTACTAGTAATGTTTTTCCTTACATTTGGTTCTTTATGTTATACTGCATTTTTCAGTACAGACAAAAAATAGAAAAAGAAAATGAAGAACCATACCAGGAGAGTCAGAGGAAGAAAAAAAAAATCCACAGAAAAGAAAAGAAGAAAATTGGGGGACGCAGAAAAGAAGGGAAATGAACGTGGGGGAATAAGAAAATAAAAGTATGTTGAGGGAGGGGGGAGGGGGGAGGGGGAGGTCGGATGATTGTATACGATGAAACGGAAACAAGAAGAAATTCAGATTAAAATATCAATTATAATCTATAATATATATATATATATATATATAAATATATGTATATATAAGAATATTATTCTAAAAAGATTTGTCCTCAGTTGCTCTGGACATTAGTTATGCTATGAAAGCTAGATTGGATTTGAAAAGAAACGGGTTGGAGATTAGCTTTCCTCCATTGTTTACGCTTAGATGGCGGGGTAGAATGTGAATTATTTCGTATAACATGATCAGGGTTTATAAAATATCATTTCATGAATAATGAAAATTAATTCCTTCCACTGTTGTCTCTTTATTTCTGTCTGTGTCTATCTTTCTCTCTCTCTTACTGGCATTCTTTCTTTCTCTCTCTCTCTCTCTCTCTCTCTCTGTCTCTCTCTCTCTCTCTCTCTCTCTCTCTCTCTCTTGCACATTTACTAAAACATCATATGTGGTGGCAAAGACGTGCTTAGCTTAACATCATTTATTTCAAGGCTTCATCTAAGGCCCTATTATATGAAATAGCTTAATACAAAATTCACATACGATTTATTTATACATACATTAGAATTGATCAGTACTACACATTCATTGCAGATATCATCCTACACAATATCATATACACAAGAACATTTTCTTTGCCACAGTCTTGCTATAGGAAACTGTAAGGGAACGTCTTGATGGTAGCCCACCCGTCGTTGTGCTCCCCCCCCCCCCCCCTTCTCTATCTGCCAAGTCTGCAAATGATGTACGATTTACAGAAGCGCTGTCTCTCGTTTGGCACGATGCTATATATTCTTCTGTCGTCTTTTATATACAATAGACATTTATATACATATAGATATTTAGATAGATATTTGGATAAATAAATAAATAAGTATATGCATATACATATAGATGAATACATACATATATGTATATACGTATGTATATATATATTTTACTTTTTTTATATATATTTATTATATATATAATATATATCTGTGTGTGGTGTGTGTGTGTGTGTGTGGTGTGTATATACTTACTACATACATACATATATATATCTATATTATTATATTAAATATATATATATATTTATATATATATTATATCATAGAGATGATATTTATTATATATATATATATATATAGAGAGGAGAGAGAGTTCGGAGAGTGGAGAGGATAGAGAGAGATAGAGAGATAAATAGATAAGATAGATAGATAGATAGATAGATAGTTAGTAGAGTAGTTAAATAGATAGAAGAATAGTAGATATAGATATATAATATATATTGTTGGATATATAGATTGACAGATAGGTTTAATATTATATATATATATATCAATTAGATAGATATATATATATATATATTATATATATAGACACACAAACACCCACAACCACACACACACAAATCACATCACACACCCCACACACACACCACCAAAACACATGACACACACACACACACACACACACATCAAACACAACACACACACACACACTTTTATATCATATATATATATAATAATATATTTATATATGTTTATATATATATACATATATTATTTTATATATAATATATATAATAAATATATATATATATATATATAGGTATATAGAAACACAGATACAACATAAACACAACACACACACTATAACATATATACACACACCACACAACACTACCACGCACACACATACACACACACACACACACATACACACACACACACACACTACTAACACAGACCAACACATTTATATATAGAAATATATTTATATATTTATATATATATATATCCTATATTATATCATATATGTATATGTTTGTATTACATAGAGAAGAGAGAGAAAGAGAGAGACAGAGAGAGATGAGCAGGAAGAGAGAGAGGAAAAACGACAAAAAAGAGAGAAAGACGAGTGCAGTGAAAACTGAGAAATAAGTACGTGCACTGTTCAACGCTATGGCTGCCTTGACCCAACATACCAACCCTTTAAAAAACCCAACCAGCACCCCAAGTTCCCTTACACAGCTCATCGCCTCAACCAACGCACCCCCCCCCCCCCAAATCTACTATAGTACAAAGTCATGCAAAATCGTCACAATAATATGCGCTTATGTTAATTGGCATTGTTGATTATTTCCTTAGGCTTCTTGTTTTTGCTTCCTTATGTGGGTTTCCTTTTGTTTCTATCTCATGTTCAGTGTCTTATTACATCGTAATTCTCACCCTCTCTAACTTTCCTATTCCCATCATTCTTTCTTTCTTCTGCCCACCCACCCCTCTCCTCTCCCCCACCTCCCCCCTCGCTTCCTTCTCTCTCTGTCTCTCCTCTCTCTCCTCTCTCTCTCTTTCTACTCTCCCTCTCTCTTTCTCTCACTCTCTCTCTCTTTCTCTCTCTCTTCCTCTCTCTCTCTATCTCCTCCTCTCTATTTATCCTCCCTTTCTCTCTCCCTTCTCTCCCCTCCCTCGGGTCCACTAACTCGACACCCTTGATTTATTACCGAAAGCCCTGGGTTCATGCATAAATTTCGGCGCGCTCACGCTCTCTCACTCACTCGCTCTCGCATTTCTTAATAAACTCTTCGCCGTGGAGAATTCCCGGCGACGTGCTGTCATTAAGTCTTGGCCATGCCGGGAAGGAGCATGTTGGCGAAATACTGTGGAAATTAAAGCCTAGGGTATAGTGCAATGGGGAGTTCCTTTTTACCCCTTTTTTTTTTCTTCTCTCTCGCTTTCATAATGAGAGGGATTCCTTCTCTTCATATTAGATCGCTGTGTACCATCAGGCGTTTAGGGTATACGTGATAGTGTATTTTGGAGGTTCTAGTTCTTGGAAATCAATTTTGTGCCGTTTTAGAATTATTGTAACTTTTATTTATCTTGTGTGGTTTTCCTTTTTCAGGTACATTATGCAGATCTATTTAGATATTTTTTTTATAACTCAGCATAGCAGCGTTATAATCCTTCAAACAAGACTGATTAAGGCTAAGAATGGCATTCCTCATTAATTGATTTATGGATTTTTTTTTTTTTTTTTTTTTTTTTTTTTTTTTTGCCTATCCTTGTTATATGAATATCTATTCATCTATGCCTATCCTCCTCCAGAAAGTAAGAGTTAGCATAGATAAGGTAATGTATGTATTTACTGTTCCGATATTTATATCTTCCTCAGAATTACGTAAATGGTAGTAAACCTTTATCGAAATAATGTAGTTCTGATGAAATTAACCGTAACAACACATCTTGTATTGTTGTGACAACAATTATGTGACAACAAAACCCGTTAATACTTACCCATTTTCTACAGTCAGTCACCCTTCGATTCTCATCACTTCGACGAGTTATCACCAATGGACGAGGTAGTCACCACTAAGACGTGTTTGCCCCCACTGGACGAGTTAATCACCACTGAGACGTGTTACCCCCTTAGTCACCATAAGACGCGTTAGCCCCCACTTGAAACGAGTTTAGCCCCACTGAGAACAAGTTAGCCCACTGAGACAAGTAGCCCCACTGAGACAAGGGGGTATAGCCCCACTGAGACAACTAATCACCATTAAGGACGAGAGTTGCCCCCACTGAGTCAAGATTGTCAAAATGAGACGAACTAATCAACCATTAGGACGAGTTAGTCACCACTAAGACGAGTTAGCCCCCACTGAATCAAGTAAGTCACATGTGCACGGAACTAATCACCATTAGACGAGTTATCCCCCCACTGGAGACGAGTTAGTCACTGTGAGACAAGTTAGCCCCCAACTGAGACAAGTTATCCCCCATGAGACAAGTTAGCCCCAATGAGACGACACAATAATCACCATTAGGACGGGTAGCCCCCACTGAGTCAGATAGTCAACAATGAGACGAACTAATCACCATTAGGACGAGTTAGTCACCACTAAGACGAGTTGACCCCCACTGAATCAGTAAGTCACCACTGAGAGAATAATCACCATTAGGACGAGTTATCCCACTGAGGACGACGATATTCACCAGTGAGACGAATAGTCGCCGCCAAACTTTTCTCCTCCTCACCTCCGTTCAGACCCGAGGTTAAATTAAGACATTAACCCAACGTCAGCATGATCTAAGAGCCGATAACAGGGGCATAAACCAGACTTTTCACGCAGGGGAAGGGAGTAGTGCGGGCCAATAGGGAGATAAAAGGAAGGCTAATAAGCCATGATTGGCATGCATTTTCGTTTTTTTAAAAAAAGATAGCGCATGACTGAATGACAGAGTTTGGGTTGCGTGAACTGACTGGACGTTAATATCGCTTTTGCGTTTGTCGGATTAGCTAAAAAAAAAAACGGTCCAGCTGGTCACTGGCCATGACGTGAGCTGATAGATGTGAAACAAACTTAATAAAAGGATGATTTATTGGACAGCCGCTTTTGTAATCTCTTTTGTTTTGGCTCATGGTTATTGCTTAGATGGTTATTGCAATCGACAAACAACATTCTCATCTGTCTCAGGGGTCTTGTTTTCTTCTCTACCTTATCTTTTCTATTCTTTTATTATTGATACTATTATGATTATGGTTATTATTATTTATTATCATCATAATTATCATTATCATAGTAATTACTATTATTATAGTTATCAATATCATTATCATCCTCATTTTCATTACCACCTCTTGTCTCTTTTTGCGTTTCCGATTTGTTTAGTTAAAAAAATAATCTTTCAAAAGTAAAATG
>NW_028235096.1:5000-8920 GCF_977035675.1 Penaeus japonicus | reverse complement strand
TTTACATTTTTTCTATTTACTTATTTACTTACTTATTTATTTATTTATTTATTCATTTATCTATTTATTAATTAATTAATTAATTATTATTATTATTAATATTATTATCTTTTTCTTTTTTATCTTTTATGCAAGTTATCTAAAGAACTACATACCACCGACATCCCCTTTTCTGCATTCACACTTCAGAAGGAAGGAAAGCAACAGTGAGTGCAATTGCAGACGGGACGGCGGGTCTTGCACATGGAGTTCGCGAGACAGGAGACTCACTCATAGGTGGTGAAATATCCTTAAATCATTATTATGGAAAAATAGTTATGGTTTTACGGAAAGAGTTAATATGTCTGAAAAGAGGTGAGTTTTGAGTTTTATGAAAGGATTTTTTTTTTTTTTTTTTTTTTTTTTTTACGTTTTATGATTATGATGGTGATGATGATGATGGCGATGGTGATGATAATGATGATGATGATGATGATGATAATGATGTGATGGTGATGGTGATGATGAAGATGAAGTAATGATGATGATAATAATAACAATGATGATGATGATCAAGAGGAAGATGAAGTGATGATGATGATGATAATGATGATAATGACGATGACGACGATGATGATAACGAGTACCAAAGTAGTCTAAAGGAAAGGAGAAAAAAGGATTTTATTTACATAGAAATCACACCTCTTGATAGATCAGACCTGGAAAAAAAATATCATAATTACCTAAAATCTAATAAATTTAAAGAAATACCCGATTAATATTATAAATTCACAGAATCCTTTTTTCACGCAGGAAAATGAATAAGATGAGTTAGATTGGCTTAGAATAGATTAGGTTTCTTTTGACGTTTGAAAACATGTATATATATATATATATATATATATATATATTATATATATCTATATTATATATATATTATATATATATTATATATTATATATATATATATTATATATATAATATATATATATATATATATATATATTCTATATTATATATACACACTGTTTGATCATTTGTGCTTAGTCATCGAGGAGTCAATTGGTAGGCCTATCTGACGATGACGATGGTGGTGTCGGCAATGATGATAATGATGGAAATGGTGATGATGATGGTGGTGATGATAGTGATGATGATGATGATAACGATGATGATGATGATGATAATGATGATGACGGAGACGAAAATGATAATGATGATGATAGTGATGATGATGATGATAATGATAATGATGATGATTATGATGATGATGATGATTATGGTTATTATTATCATCATCATCATTATTATTATCATTATTGACACTATCACTATTATATTTATTATCATCATTATTATCAGCCAAAATCCCATTCAAAAATCCCCCCCCCATTATTATTCATTATAATTATCATCAATTTCATTATTGTTATCCCCCCCCCCCCCCCCCCCCCCCCCCCCCCCCCCCCCCCCCCCCCCCCCATCATCATTAAGGAAAGGGGTAAGATAAAAAAAAAAAAAAAAAAAAGCATATAAACCCCGATAATCCAAGACAAACAAACGAGATCAGATAAGCCTACAAACAGAGTCTTCGGAAAGTAAAGCTAAATAATAGCGGTGAAAGCAAGCCCTATGGTCAACAAGAACAGGAAGAAAAACTGAGAGTATTAATTGTGTGTTTTTACGTTTCCTTTTTCGTTTTTATTTCTTTTGATTTTTATAAAATTCCTTGGGATTGTATGTTACTGTGTTTACGATTTTCTTTGCGTGTGTGTTAAGCTATAAATTTTGTTAGTTGACTTGGGATCTCTTGTGTCATTTATTTCATTTTACGGGTTTGGTTATATATATTTTTTTCTAGGACATAGCTTTATTCCGATGATAGATAGATAGATAGATAGAGAGAGAGAGAGAGAGAGAGAGAGAGAGAGAGAGAGAGAGAGAGAGAGAGAGAGAGAGAGAGAGAGAGAGAGAGAGAGAGAGAGAGAGAGAGAGTGACAGAGAGACAGACTGAAATATCTACAGCACAAAAGGCGAATAAATCACAAGCATACAGAGTTACTTATTAATAAATGACTATTAATAATAAATAATTAATATTTAATTATCAATAATTAATTAATTATCCATTTATTTATACGATTGTTCGTACCCTGAGGGACCAATCATCACTACCTTGCAATGATAGGGAAACAGATAAACACGCATGGATTTTGAAATGAGAAGGATTATGCAAAAAAAAAAAAAAAAAAAAAAAAAAAAAAAAAAAAAAAAAAAAAAAAAAAAAATTCAAAAAATCACGTGAGTTCTTTCGCGTAAGGGCGGGTGAGACAGTTAGAAAATAGTTAGAAATAAACCGCCTATCTTCCTTTCACTAAAAGACTAACTTCATCTTCTGTTTCAATTCACCTCGTCCATTTTAATTTAATCACTCTTTTCTTGCAGTACCCTACCCCGCACTTCGTAATTAGCTCAGAAAATTTAATCTTTCTAGATGAATCACAAAAAAAAAAAAAAAAAAAAAAAACACAGTAACGTGCACATAACAGAATTAATAAAACACTGCCACAAATTGAAAGGAAAAACTCGCGACGTTTCGAACTTTTTAAAGAAAGTTCCTCATCAGGCGAAAGCAATCCAAAAAATGATTCATTTTTGGATTTTGAGGAATTTTCTTTAAAAGCTCGAAAGGTCGCGAGTTTTTATTCATTAATTAATCTTTCTAGACCAAATTTATCTTTCGATATACATTTTACTGCGAAAACCCCTTTCCTATTCTTTTTAAAATCTTTTCTTGCAAGGGAAAGAACGTTTCTAAATCGTATCTTCATTTACAGGAGCAATTTAGATTCCCAGAGAGGTCACCACCCTTCAATGACCTGTAATCCCGTAATCATGGGTCAAAGGGAAACAGTGGAACACGAAAATGTATTAGTGAGAGGAATTATACTTAGAGGATTAAAAATATTTAAGAAAGAGAGGTCGAGAGATAAGGGGACAACTCCATAATAAAAAAAAAAAAAAAAAAAAAAAAATCCATAGATAAGGATGTACACGTTGAACTTAAAAGATATTTTCTTATTTATTAATTTTGTCTCCATTCTCTTTGAATGCACCAAAACACGAAAAAATAATAGATAGTTCAACGATTTTATTTATTCATTTATCTATGTATTTATTATTATTATTCACTATTATTATTATTATCATTATTATCATTATTATTATCATTATCATTATCATTATCATTATTGTTATTATCATTATTGTTATTATTATTATTATTATTATTATTATCATTATTATCATTATTATTATTGTTATTATTATTTTTATTACTATCATCATTATTATTATCATTATCATTATTATTATTATTATTATTACTATTATCATCATCATTATTATTATTATTATTATTATTATTATTATCATTATTATTATCATTACTATTATCATTATTATTTCTTTATCATTTTTTTCTGTTATATGTACATGTAAGAGCAAGTAGGGGAACATTATTCACCAAGAGCGACCCAGAGCTATGAAAATCATACCTAAAATCCTGATCTAAAACAAATCGAAATCAATTCTTTAACAAACCTGAAATGAAAAAAATGAATAAAAAAAGGGGGATTACGGTGCAGGAAGAACACAGATCCTCAGCGGCTTCCCTTCGTCTCTCTATCATAAAAAAACTCAATACTCGAGGATTTCCAATAGCGATCATAGCCCTCCGTTTCCACGCTCACGTCTCTTTTTTTTTTTTTCTCTCTCTCTTTCTCTTTCGCTCTCTTTCTGTTTTTTTCTGTCTGATTGTCTGTCTGTCTGTCTTTCTGTCTGTCTGTCTGTCTGTCTATCTGTCTTTCTGTCTGTCTGTCTGTCTGTCTCTCTCTCTCTCTCTCTCTCTGTCTCTCTCATGTCTTCTCTCTTTCTATGGT
>NW_028235095.1:0-8542 GCF_977035675.1 Penaeus japonicus | reverse complement strand
GCGCTACACTAAGGAGTGTATTGGCCCGACCGAATTAATTTCCGCTGTTCTTTTGTTTTCGGCGGAAATTTATTGAAGGGAATGTCGTCTCTCTCGCTCATTCTCTGTCTCTCTGCCTGTCTTTCTGGAGGACGTAGCTCTTTCTGACTCAGTGTCATTCTTATCATTTTCATGCCCCCTTCACTCGTTCCATCTCTCTCAGTTTCGACGTGTGTTTACTTACGCCTCCCCTCCTTTCCCCCATCAGTCTCTTCTTCTCTTCTGCTCTCTCTTTCTGTCTCTCTCTACTCTCAACTCTTTTTCCTTTTTGTCTCTCTATTTGCTCTCTTTTTTAGCCTGTCTCTTTTGCTCACGCTCTTCTCTCTATCACTGTTAGTGCCTCTTTCTCTAGACTTGATTTTCATCTCCTCTTGTTCTCTCCAACTCTATCTCTTCTCTCTCCTGATCTTCTTCTCTCACTCTCTCGGCGTCTCTCTCTCTCCCTACCTTGTCTAGGGCAAAAATTAAATATACTGAACAGAAGCATTATGAAGTGACATCTTACTCATAAATATATATATCACCAACGAAAAGTTCTAAATAAAGATAATAATATGACTGCTATTCTAATAGTACTCGATGAAATGAGAAAGACAAAAAAAGAAAAAGAAAGAAGAAGGAAAGGAAAGGGCGAGACAAGTAAGAATGTATATGAAGAGCAAGACAAGATAACAGGAGAAGGGGTAAAGGATTGACAGGAGAAAAGTGCGATGGTTGCCTCAAATGAATTGCAAGAAGCACTTTCTACTTCCTTTATGTGAGAGGACGCGTTAGTTACGTTAAACAGAAAGTGGAAATCCGAAATGCGGTCTCTTCAGGAGGGGGTCCGAATGCTGTCTTCAGGAGGTGAGGGAAATGTTTTATTTTTTTATTTATTGTCGTCATTATTTTTTATTGGTTCGACTGTTGTTATTATTGCTATTATTGGTGACATTGTTGTTGTTGTTATTATCTTTATTATTTTTTATTGTTATTATTATTATTATCATGATTTTTGTTATTATTATTATTGTTTTTATTATTATCATTATTATTTTTTATTATTGTTGTTATTATTATCATTGTTATCATTATCGTTATGATTATTATTATTATTATTATTACTGTTGTTATTTTCATTATTATTATCATCATCATCATTGTGATTTTGGTTATGATTATTTTTATTGTTATTACTATTATCATTATTATTATCACCAATATCAATATCACTATCCTTCATATTCTTATATAATGATCATTATCATTTCTATTATCATAATCATTATTGTTATCGTTATTACCTTTATCATAATTGCCATCCTTTTTTATCATTATCATGTTTATTATCACCACCTTTTGAACAAATTAACTAATTAATAAATTCATTAAAAAAAAACGGACTGTCACCATTACTCAAAACATTTTTTGAATTATATTCGGATGCACAGATTTCAATGATCCAATCTTATTTACTAGAGCTTTCCCTTTGATCAAACGGATCTAAATGATTAATTCATCAGTTCTCTTTTATGAAAGGATGAACCTAAATCCATTCTCACATATCATGGCGTTTGGAGAATTGAAAACTAACAGAAAAAAGTGATTGTTATGTATTGGTCGTTCTTACAAGGTGAGAATGGACTCAAAAGGACTTATTTTTTCTGTATATTATCGCTAATGTTGTGTGCATATTGGGGGAAGAAAAAAAAATATTTGAAGCGTTCGTCTAACCTTAATGCGGATTACAGAGGATTCATATTCATGTCACGGGTTCGTCTAACGTAAACATAGATGAAAAAAAAAAAAAAAAACGATTTTCATGCCTTAAATGCTCATTCAAGTTCATAGTGAATTGAAAAAGAAAAGAAAGAAAAAAAGAAAAAAAGAAGAAGAAGAAAAAAAAAAAAAAATGTTAGACATACATCAAACGTTTTCTAAAAGTTAAGTACGAATTCGAAAATAAAAATTCTCGTACACGAAGCGTTTGAAGGAAAACTGTTGCCATATAGTTAATTACGAATGGGAGAAAATATCATCTCATATACTATCCGTTTGGCTAAATACAGGACGAAATGGAAAAAAAAAAAAAAAAAAAATAGATTCACATAACATACAATGCGTTCGTCCAACACCGGATTCAAGGAATGCGTCCCCCGTCAGTCGTCACATCCCACAAAGCGTCGCACAAGCCTATCCCGGATTATTATTTAAAAGGTTGCACGCCTTACTAATTCGTCCTCTTCCCTCAGCATTTTTTTCTGTATTCTAATGCACGGGAGTAGTATTTTTTTTTTTTTTTGGGGCTTCCGTTGTTAAGGAAAGTAAGAAAAAAAAAAGGAATGGGCGCCCCATAACCGGGAAGGGTGTTTATGTTTTTGAACACAGATGAAGCGTGCCAGAAGCCTTGCGCTTGTATCCCCCCTCACCTCCCCCCCCTCCCCCCCCCCCACCCCCCCCCCCCCCCCCCCCCACCCCCCCTCCCCCCCGGAAAAGAAGTAAAGTCGCTCGCCCCAGGCTCACCGTTATTAGTTTTTTTCCCGCCGCGCTTTTTCTTTGTCTTTTTTTTTTCTTTTCTTTTTTCCTTTCTTTTCTTCCTTTTTTGGCGTCGGAGCCCGAGAGCAGAGAATGAGAATGTTTTACGGTTGTAATTATGCCTTTAATATCACGGCCATTGTAGGGTGGGGATATTCATCTCATGAGGGAAATGACCATATGGCCGCAAGGAATTTGTTTCCGGGGAGATTAGGTTTCCTGCCCTGTGTTGCTTCTTCGTCGGAGATTCATCTTTCTCTCTTCATTTTTTCTTTTATTTTTGCTTTCGTTTGTTTCTTCGCTTCTGTCTTTCTTTTTTCTCTATATGTTTTTTTTTTTCGTTTCTATTCGCTCTGTTTTATTCTTTGTATTTTGATCTGTATGTTTACTTTGCGAGATTTAGCATCGCGCATTCCTGCTTCTTTACGTATAGACTGTTGATCGAGGTTCGCAATCTCTCTCTCCTCTTCTCTCGCTCTCTCTCTTGCCTCCTGTGTATGATAAGATATTGGAGATTGACATTGGTAGTGATGTTGGATGATAGACACAGTGAATAATCGATGACAGTATGATAATGTTATAGAATGATGATTTAAAAATACAATATATTAAGGATAATAAGATAAAAACACCATCAGATATAATGATAAGTGATAATATTATAACCATGATAACACAAACCGTTGAACGATGGAAAATGAAGAAACTGAAACAACATACAAACAACAGAAGTATAAACGAACAACAACGAACCAATAAGTAAGACGACAACAACAACAACAATAAAAGAGACAAAGACTACCACCATCGCTCTCAGGAACATCCAATCCGTGAATGCAATTCTGAGCACAAACGGAGAAGTTGGATCAACGCAACGGGAATTAGTTGCATTGAAACGCGAGATGAAGACGGAAGACGCTCTGACTGTTTTCGATTGGTCAACAGAGAACGAGTTGTTTGTCCGATCGAAGGAATCCAAGCGGTTGTTATTGACTTTATGAAATACGTTTGTTGTTAGTGACACGTTTCTGGTTAGGTATGGTAGAGTGGGGTGGGTGGGGGGGGGGGGGTGGTGTGGGGGTTTGGGGGGTAGGGGTGGGGGAGGTTTGTCGGGGGGGGGGTAGAGGTGGAGGAGGAGGAGTTGGAGGAGGTGAGGGTTGTGTTGTGGGGGGTGGGGAGTGGGGAGGTGTTAGAGGGGGGGGGAGTGGGGGGTAGGGTTTGTTTTTTGTGGGGGGGGTTAGGTAGAAGTTGTAGTGTAGAGGTTTAGAGGATGAGAGGAGAGAGTTGGACGGAAGGAGGAGGAGAGAGTGTGGGGAAGGAAGGTGGGGAGGTGGTTGGGATATTGGGTTGGGGTGTGGATTGCGAGTGGTGGGGCGGATAGGTGACGGATGAGGTGTGGAGGGTGGAGGAGTGGAGGAGGACTGCGGGTGTGTGTGGGATGGGTGGTTGGTGGCGTTTGGTGGAGAGGATAGGGTGGTGGTAGGAAGGGAGGGGGTGGGAAGGAGGAGGGTGAGGAAGTGTAGTATCGAAGGAGAGGATTTGGTTGGGTATGGAGGATGCGGTGGGGGGTAGGGGGTTGGAGAGGGGGTGGTGGTGGAGAGGGTGGGGGCGTGGGGGGGGTTACGGGAATGCATGGAGAGGAGAGGAGAGGTGGGGGAGGAGGGAGAGGTAGGAGGGAGAGGTTTGGTGGAGAGTGGTGAGAGGAGGGTGGTGAGGGTGAGAGGTGGGTGAGGGAGGGGGCTATGGGTAGGGTAGAGTAAGGTAGGGGGAAGACGGATGAGGTGGAGGAGGCGAGAGGTTGAGAAGGGGAGGAGGAGGAGAGGAGAGGAGGGTTGGCATGGGAGTTTTGAGTTTTGGAGTTGGAGGTGGTCGGATGATTGTAGGGAGGGTGGTGGGGTGGATTGGGGTTTGCGGTGGTGGGAGTAGGAGAGGGGTTAGGGTGGGGGTAAGGGGTAGGGGGCTGGGGGGGGGGTGGTTTAGGGGAGTGAGAGTGGGTAGCGAGGAGTGGTGCAAGGAAGGAGGGTGCAGGGAGGAAGGGAGGTTGAAGGAGGATGATAGAGGAGCGAGGAGATGGAGGAGGGAAGGGGGAGAAGGAGGTGAAGGAGGAGGGAGGAGGATAGAGGATTGAGAGGGAGGATGGAGGGAAGGAGGGAGGAGGGAGGAGGAGGTAGGTCTGAGAGGAAAACGCAGGAAGGATAGGAGGGGAGGGGACGGAGGTGGAGGAGAGGGTGGCGAGGAAGGAGACGGGTGGAGAAGGGGAGGCGAGAAGGGGGCGGGCGAGTGAAGGTGGAGGAGGAGATGGAGGAAGGGAGAGAGGAGGAGGGGAAGGGGAGGAGGAGTGGTGGAGGAGGAGATGGAGGCGAGCGGAGGTGGAATGGTGGGAAGCGGTGGGAGGGTGGCAAGGAGGAGGTGGAGGAGGAGGAGAGTGAGGAGAAGTAGAAGGAGTGACGTGGTAGTATCCCCCCCCCCCCCTGAGGAGAGACGGAAGACATGCGGTGAGCGTGGTTTTTGGTTGAGATTATGAGATGATGGAGGAGAGGGGATATGAAAAAGCTGAAGAGGAATGGGTTAGAAGATGAAGGATTGAAAACGGAATATTGAAGAGGAAAAGAGGGGGAGGACCCCAAGAGGGACGAAGAAAGAAGGTAAAAAAGTAAAGAAGCGAAATAAAATAGAAGTGAAAGAAGAGAACGTGAAAGCAGAACAAAGGACAAAAATAAATGAAAAAAAAAAAAAAATAAAAAATAAAAAGAAAAAAATGTAAAAGGTGAAGGAATATGATAAGAAGGAAAAAGTACAGAGTTGACGCTGAAGATGAAAGAGCCTAAGGAGAGAAAGAACCGAAAGACGAAAGGGAAGAGAGGGAAAGCGGAAAGGAAAGAAAGAATAAGAAAGGGAAAAGGAAAGAAAGAAAAACAAAATAAAGAACAGAACACGAAAACCTAAAGAAGGGAGATTAACAGTGAGAAGAAAGGTGAAAAAAATGGATAAAAAAAAGGGGAAAACAAACAGAAAGAGTTGATGAAGATGATGAAAAAGAAGAGAAAGAAGAAGAAGAGAAAGAAGAAGAAGAGGAAGAAGAAGAAGAGGAAGAAGAAGAAGAGGGAGAAGAAGAAGAGAAAGAAGAAGAGGGAGAAGAAGAAGAAGAAGAAAAAGAAGAGGAAGAAGCAGAGGAAAAAGGAGAAAATGAAAAAAAAAATGAAGAAAAATTAAAGAACTAAAAGTGAAGAAAAAAAAAGAAGAAAAAGTGAAGAAAAAATAAGAAGAAACGGAAAAAAAAAAAGGAGACAATAGGCTAAAAAAGGAAAGCAAGTCTGAGGTGCCAGGGTAATAACCATAAAACTGATGTCCAACTGTAATTTTGATGCCATGTCGATGGATGTGAACGATGCCCGTAGGGGGAAAATGTGAGAGAAGAGGGAAGAGGAGGAAGAGGGAGAGAGGAGGAAACGAAGAGGGGAGGGTGGGGAATAGGAGGGGATGAGTGTGTGGGAAAAAAAAGAGGGTGGAAGGGAGAGGGAGAGAAGGTAGAGAGGGAGAGAAGAGGTGGGAGAGGGAGGAAGGGAGAGGAGGAAGAAGAGGAGAAGAGATATAGAGAGAGGGAGAGGAGGAGGAGGGAGAGGAGGGTAAGAGGGGGGAGGAGGAAAGAGGAAGAGGAAGGAAAGGAGGGAAGAGGGAGAGAAGTGGAGAGAGGGGACGAGAGGAAAGAGGAGAGGACAAAAGGCCCAACCCCCACGAGGAAGGAAGAGGCGAGAGGGAAAAAAGAGGGAAGGAAAGGAGGAGGAAGGGGAGGTAGAAGAAGAAGAGGAGGAAGAGAATTAAGAAGAAGAATGTATGGAAGGGGAGGAGGAAGATTAGGAAGAGGATTTAGCGAACGAGGATTATGAAGACATGGTGGAAGGTAGGAAGGGAGCCAAAAGGAAGATGAAGACAAAGTAGAAGAGAGAAAGAAGAAGAGAAGAAGATCAGAAGAGAAGAGAAGAAGAAGACACAGAAGACGAGGAGGATGAAAAGGATTAAGAAAAAGGATGGGATGCGAAGGAAAAGGGGAGGAGTAAGTGAGAGAAAGGAAGAACAAGAGAAGAATTAGAACAAGAAAAACAAAACAACTCTAAGGGAAAATCAGAAAGAAGAAGAATATATAAGGAAGAAACCAAAGACAAAAAGGATTAAAAATAAAAAAAAAAAAAAAGAGAAAATGTACAACAAAAACATAGCAAGGGACAAAAATCATAACAAAGAATCGAAAGACGCGAGAAGAAGAATGAGAAAAGATAATTAAAACAAAAAAGGCAATGAAGAAATATAAACAAACAAAGACAAGAACAAAAAACAAAAAAGCCTAACAAAGATAACCCAGAAAAAAAAAACAAACTTAACGGAGTGACCAACATGGAGACCAAAAGCCGAAACGTAGTGTTCGACTCTAATTCCCAAACAATCTCCCATATCATGTAAGATGATTGTCCAATCTATAAGCCAATCACGTTCTTAAAAAGTGTTGAATGACCTTTATGATTGGACCAGAGTTGTGATTGTGTCGGCGAAAAGATGATAAGGTTAAAGACTAACTGTGGACGGAAGGATTGAGCACAAAAAGACCCATAAAGAGAAGAATGGTACGGTGAGAGAGAAGACGCGAAAGAAATGAAGAGGAATGAGGAGAATGAGAGAAAGAGGAGAGAGAGGCGTGAGAGAGAAAGAGAGCGGCAGAGGAAGAGAGAAGACAGAGAATGAGAGAGAGGAAAGAGAGGGAGAGGAAGAGAGAGGAGCAAGGAGAGTGAGAGGAATGAGAGAGAATGATGGGAGAGAGAGAGAGTAGACAGAAGCGACAGAAGAGAAGAGAGAGAGAGAGAGAGAAGACGCCCACCCCCACACGCCCCACCCAAGACCGAGAGAGAGAGGAGAGAGAAGGAGAGTGGGAGAGAGGAAGATGAGAGAGGAAGGAGAGAAGAGAGTCGAGAGAGAGAGAAGAGAGAGAGAGACAGTAGGAGAAGAGGGGAGTGGAGGAAGGGGAGAGGAAAGGGGCTGTAAGTACGGAGAGAGAGAGGTGAGGGGACGTGACGAGTGTGAGGGGAAGAGAGCGAGGAGGGTGTGAGAGGAGAGGTGGAGAGGAGAGAGAGGCGAGAGAGAATGAGAGAGGAGGGGAGGGACGTCGTGGAATGAGAGAGAGAGAGAGAGAGAGAGAGAGAGAGAGAGAGCAGAGAGAGAGATAAGAGGAGAGAGGGGAGATGAAGAGATGAGAGAGTGAGAGAGAGAGAGACGAGTGAGGAGAAGTAGAGAGAGAGAGATAGTGGGGGGAGAGAGAGAGAGAGAGAGAGAGAGAGAGAGGAATGGGAGAGGGGGAAGAGCGGGGAGGAGAGGAGAGGAGAGAGGAGAGAGGATAAAGAGAGAAGGGAGAGAGAGAGAGATGAGAGAGAAGAGAGAGAGATTGGAGTGGGTGAGAGAGAGAGGAGAGAGAGAGAGAGAGAAGAGAGAGAGGAAGAGAGTGAGACGAGAGGAGACGAGAGAGAGAGATAAAGGAGAGAGCGGATCTCGGAGCGGAGAGATGAAGAGAGAGGACGGGGGAGAGAGAGAGAAAGAAATTGTTTTTCTAGGAATGAAATACGTTTTTTTTTCTTAAAAAATACGTTTTTCTTAAGCCTGTTGCAAAGCTTTAATATGCTGCAAGTTGCCCAACGCTTCGGGGGGCTTGCCAGCATTTCGGAGGGACTGAACGCGGAAATCGTTAGAAGCCCCAATTACGGTTTTTTTTTGGCTTCTCTCTCCCTTTCCATTTCCTCCATTTCTTTACGATATATAATCATTTTTTTGCTATCTTTTATTGATTCGGGAGGGGGGGGGGGAGTTGATTGTCGCTCTACCGGTTCTTGATATTTGATATTTATATATATACTATTGATATATATATATATATATATATATAGATATATATTGGATTGCTATAGATAATATATAGAGATTTATTGTTATATATATATATATTTTA
>NW_028235094.1:5000-7188 GCF_977035675.1 Penaeus japonicus | reverse complement strand
CCTTCTCCTCCTCCTCCTCCCCCCCCTCCTCCTCCTCCTCCTCCACCCCTCCCCCGGGCTCCTCCACCGAGCCTGCACACTGTCTCGTGACTGTTTTGAGACCGAGTGTGTTTCCCGCTGTGTCGGTTCTCTCCGTGGGGTTTTTTGAAGCGGCAGATATTTCCCCCAAATTGCATCACATAAAGAGATGGTGCAGCTTGTAATGATGACGCGTATGATGACGAGCGCGGTCGTCAGCAAATGATAGGTCAGCGAGTTAAATTTACGAACGATGCTTAAAAAAACAAAAAAACACATACACACAAAACAAAAAAGGAAAATCAAACATGGCAAAAATAACATGCTGGCCACACGTAATAACGAATGCATCCTGACCACCTACAAATAAGAAGACCATGAAAAAAAGGAAAAAAAGAAGAAAAAAAAGGCCAACAATAAAACAAAAGAAAATAAAACAACAACAAAAACAGAAAAAAAAAACAATATCTGAAGGAAACACCTTGTCCTCAAGAAGCCTTATTTAATCTCGGCAGCGAGGGAGTTAAATCACCTGTTTGTGTAGTGTTTTTATGCATGCCTCCACGGCCATCGCGGTCTGCCGGGCTTTGGTAATGGTAATTTACGCATCCGGCCAAACGGAATGAATGAAGAATGCTCTCTCTCTCTCCTCTCTTCTCCTCTCTTCCTCTCTCTCCTCTCTCTTTCTCTCTCTCTCTTGTTCTCTCTCTCTTCTCTTCTCACTCTTCCCCCCCTCTCTTTCTCCTCTCTCTCTCTCTCTCTCTCCCCTCTCTCTCTCTCTCTCTCTCTCTCCCCCCCCTCTCTCTCTCTTCCCTCCCCCCTCTCCCTCTCTCTCTCTATCTCTTTTTCCTTTCTCTCTTCTTCCTCTCTCTCTCTCTCTCTTTTCCCCCCCCCCCCCCCCCCCTCTTTTCTCTCTCTCCTTCTCTCCCCCTCTCCTCTCTCTCTCTTTCTCTCTCTCTCTCTCTCTCTCTCTCTCTCTCTCTCTCGGGTTCTTTTGTTCGCTTGTTTCGTATTTCTTTGTCCTTCCAAATGTATAGTGTCGGGGGGTGGGGGGTGGGGGGGTCCTACTTCCTTAGAAGATGAAGGGAGAGATTCCTTCAAAAATTTCCCAATTCTAAATTTCCCGCTAAAACCATTTCCGTATAGAGACTAAAAGGTGCTTTACGGTCGCCCCTAGTCAAGATCAAACCCTAACTCCTTCCATACATACATACATATATACATACACAAACAAACAAAAAAAAAAACGCACACATAAACACAAATAAAAAAACGCGCACAAACACACACACACACACACACACACACACACACACACACACACACACACACACACACACACACACACACACACACACACACCCTCACACAAACACAGATAAACCAACCCCCTACATAAACACAAACACACACTAAACCCCACCCCCTCCCTCTCCACACACACGAGACATACACACACTTGCAACGATGCAATAAAAGCAAGCAGAAAGAAAGCAAGAGGGATCCTACCGATGGTGGTTGCCAACGCTTCAAGCACGATGACTGTCTCAATTATTTAGCACCAACAACACAAATTACACATGTTGAGGTTTTGAAATCAGGGCCCCCGCAACTAGCGTTTCCTTGCAGAGCTGCCCCTTGCACTATTGCAACGTCACGCACGAAATTGTTGCGTGTTTTCCCATGAAGTGTCAAACATTTTTTCTGCACAATTCCGTATGCATGGTCGCCCTTTGTTAAGCGTTGTGTGATCTAACACTCGGGGAAAAGATTGAGGAAATGTTATTAATTTATTAAGGGGTAAGTCTGCATTAAAACGAGTTTTGTCCTTTTCAAACTTTTTAAATAATTCTACTTAAGGGAATTTTCTACTTTAATTACTTATATTGAACGTTGAAAAAGTATCTGTAAATAATATCATGAAGGGAAAAAATTAAAGAGGATTGATTACTTATAAATTAATAATGTTAATCAAAAAATTACATGCATGCGTGCACAAAAGGGTGTTTACATTATAATATTTAATTTATATATTATTATATATATATATATTTTATATATATATATATAAATATATATATATTATATTTATTATATATCATATATATACATATATATTATATATAAAATATATATTATATTATTTTAATATATATATGTAAAAATATAA
>NW_028235093.1:37500-42535 GCF_977035675.1 Penaeus japonicus | reverse complement strand
GATACTCTCTCGAGTCCACGGAATTCTCATCATTCTTCTAAGGCACCACATTTCAGAGAAGGCTTTTAATCAGTAGTTTACGTAATAATGTAGTTACTTATTGTGAAGTAAAGTTGTTAATCAGCACTATGGAATAATGATATTAGATAGAACAAAATTTATTTTATTAAATATCTTAGTGTTTGTAAATTTATGATAATATATCTTTTAATCTACTGATGACCTCTTGCTAAAAGATGATATACGTATAAAAGAACTACAAGTGTAGATAGAGGTATTTTCCATTGCATTATATGTTAATAAAAAAGGAATAAATAAATAAAAAAGATCAGATGAAATAGAAATAAAATAAAAAGGAGAAAAATATAAGAATCGGTATAAATGATACAAATGATATAGAAAATAACTCCTCTGTCGATCCATATCGGTCTTACGACCCGGAAAAAAAAATAGATAAATGAAAAAAAAACTTGTTATCAATATAATCAATGATATATAATATAAATAATATATAATATAAAAGTAATAATCAATATAACAAGTGAAGTCTTTCCTCGGGATAAGTGAACAGGTGTTCGCACTTGCTCGTGTTTGGCGGTTCACGAGCGTCCTCTTCGGAGATAACGTCCCCCGCTCGAGGTCAAAGGTCACTCCGGTCGGCAACTGTCTTAGAAGGGCAGCAACAAAGCCTCTGGATTAGAAGTTAGTTGAAGCCAATAAGTGGGTTCAGGTTAGTCCGGTTTGTAAAATCCCCAAAATAATTCAAATATTCTGATTACTGAAAGTATTTCCCGGCGCTTCCTGTTTCGTTTTTATTATTTTTTTCTACTCAAAATATTTGCTTTTAATCTACTACTACTGCTACTGAAGTACCTGTCTTATGACGTTGGCTTATCAGATAATGAAAAAATTATCAGTAAAGTAATCACTTTTCTAAAGGAGACAAAACTTTATAACCTATAGATTGATGAGATAAAACGGAACCATTGGCTTAATGACCTTGGCATGTGCCGCTGGTTGATAGCCAATAAATCCAACAAAGAACAAAAATTCCAACAAAGAATGACGTTAGCGATCATGGGCCGCCATTCTTTCCGGTCTTCCATCATTCTAAGAACATCCACAACTCTCAATCCTCTTCCTATTCGTTCTTCCGAGTATTCTATGAACTTCTTTCGTTGTCTTCCTCTTGCTCTCTTTCCTTCGATCTTTCCCGTCATACAATCATATTCCTTTGTTTCGCACGCATCACGTGTCCAATAAATTGCATCTGTCTTTTCGTTATTTCACTTATAATTTCTCGTCTCGCTCCTGCTCTTCTCATGACTTCCTCAATTGATACTCTCTCAGTCCACGGAATTCTCATCATTCTTCTAAGGCACCACATTTCAAAGGCTTTTAATCAGAGTTTACGAAATATATAATTTTCAATGTTAATCCTTAATAAAATACTAACAAAATTTATTTTATCAAATATCCTGTTGTTTGTAAATTTATGATAATTAATATATCTTTTAATCTACTGATGACCTCTTGCTAAAAGATGATATACGTATAAAAGAACTACAAATGTAGATAGAGGTATTTTCCATTGCATTACATGTTAATAAAAAAAGGAATAAATAAATAAAAAAGATAAGATGAAATGAAAATAAAATAAAAAGGAGAAAAATATAAGAAGCGGTATAAATGATACAAATGATACAGAAAATAACTCCTCTGTCGATCCATATCGATCTTACGACCCGGAAAAAATGAAAAAAAACTTGTTATCAATATAATCAATGATATATAATATAAATATATATAGAATATAAATGATATATAATATAAATATATTTATAATATAAATGATATATATATATAAATAATAATGAATATAACAAGTCAAGTCATTCCTCAGGATAAGTTAACAGGTGTTCGCACTTGCTCGTGTTTGGCGGTTCACCAGCGTCCTCTTCGGAGATAAGGTCCCCCGCTCGAGGTCAAAGGTCACTCCGGTCGGCAACTGTCTTAGAAGGGCAGCAACAAAGCCTCTGGATTAGAAGTTAGTTGAAGCCAATAAGTGGGTTTAGGTTAGTCCGGTTTGTAAAATCCCCGAAATAATTCAAATATTCAGGTTACTGAAAATATTCCCGGCGCTTCCGGTTTCGTTTTTATTATTTTTTTTTACTCAAAATATTTGCTTTTAATCAGTTTCCTAAATATATACTTCTCTATTTTAATCCTTAATAATATATTAGAAAAATATATTTAAGAAATGTTGATACGTAAGGAAAATTGTGATAATTAACATATGATTTAATCTACTGATGACCTCTTGCTAAAAGATGATATACGTTTAAAAGAACTACAAATGAAGGTATAGGTATTTTCCATTGGAAACTTAATTATAATAACTGCAACTTGGTAATGTATATAATTAATCATGTTTAATATTAATAATAATATTTTACAGATAATCAAAATGCATGAAATATGTTAATAGAAGCAAAAAAAAAAAAAGAAAAAAGAAAAAAAAAAACATACAAAAAAATAAATAAATAATATTAAGAAATAAAGAAGAAAAATATAATATAAAGAATAACTCCTCTATCAATCCATGTCATTCTTAGGACCCGGAAAAAGGAATAAATGAATAAAAAAAAAAAAAAAGCAACGTGCATAATTGTGATATCGTAGAAATCGTAGAAAGACAACAACAAAGCCTCTGGATTAGAAGTTAGTTGAAGCCAATAAGTGGGTTCAGGTTAGTCCGATTGAATAGCTGGTTTGTAAAATGAAGAATAATTCGATGATTCGGATCAATGAAGCTTTACATTTTCCACTTTAAATCCTCAGTGAAGTATCAATAAGAAAAAAATTTATAACTCTAGTTTTCGTTATAGTTATCTTGTGTGATAATAAATATATATAGCTCTGTTGTGCCACGTCGGTCGATCCTGGTCGGAAGACACTGGGCTCTGGTGTCTTCACGGATAATTGGGATTAGATTATCTTGTTTTGATTATGTTTGGGATTAGATGGTGAATCCTGGATGACTGATTGAGGTGCGGTGTTGGTTTATTTGTGGTTTGAAATAGGACTCAGATATTAAAATCCGTTTTGGTTCATTTGGGTTTGAGTTTAAGGGTAATTGTGGTGAGAAATTATCTGTATGTGATTTAAAGCTATGGTCGTTTTCGGTTGTAATTAACTAGAGTTTGAAATCAATTTGATTTCTATTAGAATTTATTTCAGTTATGTTTGATTGGAGTCAGATATCTACTTTACTTTGCTATTTTTCTTAATGATATCACGATGACCTTGTGGTAAATTTAGGAAAAAAAGGAGTTTCATGCAAAATTGGAAATAGTCAAATTTAATTACGGTTAAATGTAAAAAGTTGATTTGTTAATTAGTGGAATGCATTTCCTTTGAAGACATATGTTCAAGTTCCAAGTATGTGCAGATGTATATTTTGATGAAATATCATTTATTATTAATTCATTTTTTCATATTAGAGTACTTTTGCAATGAAGTAACCAGAATTTCTTAATACGAATTGGCATGCAAGAGTCATACAGAATTAAGTTATCCACTCAACATAAGTAAGAGAGAACCAGTATATCTTATCGTAACTAATCAATTCATACAAAAAAGAAAAAAAAAAGAAAGAAAAAAAAAATTATATATATACATATACATATATATATATATATATATATTATATATATATATATATATATATATATATATATATATATATATATATATATATATATAATATAAAATTATATATATATATATATATATATATAATATATATATATATAATATACATACATATATATATATATATATATATATATATATATATATATATATATATATATATATATATATATATATATATATTTATATATATACATACACACAGAGATATATATGTGTGTGTGTATGTGTGTGTGTGTGTGTGTGTATCTCCTTTCAGCATCAAACCCTTAGACTTAGATGAGGTAAGAGATAGCATGAATGCATATAATCTAATTTTACTAACTTCACATCACGCAATCTAAACGTGTGTGATCATTAAAAAAATAACGTTGCTTCGTTAATAAGTAGTTAAGCAATTAGCATATCGCATGTGTATTAATCATCACAGGAGATAAAAGAAAATATATTAGAATTTGTGTAGAAATTAAAGTTGGGAAGGGGAGAAAGAGAGTAATGTACTACAAGATAAGTGGAAGAGAGAGAGAGAGAGAGATAAATGGATAGAGAGAGAGACAGAGAAAGAGAGAGGGGGGTGAAGAGGGAAAGAGAGAGAGAGAAGCATGAATCCTGGTCATGAATCATCCAGATTTTGACTCTCTAAGCGGATCAGTGATGACGTCATAGGCCTATAAACTTCGATGACGACACAGGTCTATAAAGTTCGTTGACGTCATAGGTCTATAAACTTCGTTGACGTCATGGGTCTATAAACTTCGATGATGTCATAGGTCTATAAACTTTGATGACGTCATAGGCCTATTAACTTCGATGACGTCATAGGCCTATAAACTTCGATGACGTCATAGGTCTATAAACTTCGATGACGTCATAGGTCTATAAACTTCGATGACGTCATAGGTCTATAAACTTTGATGACGTCATAGGTCTATAAACTTCGATGACGTCATAGGTCTATAAACTTCGATGACGACACAGGTCTATAAACTTAGTTGACGTCATAGGTCTATAAACTTCATTGACGTCATAGGCCTATAAACTTTGATGGCGTCATAGGCCTATAAACTTCGATGACGTCATAGGTCTATAAACTTCATTGGCGTCATAGACCTATAAACTTCGATGACGTCATAGGCCTATAAACTTCGATGACGTCATAGGCCTATAAACTTCGATGACGTCATAGGCCTATAAACTTCGATGACGTCATAGGCCTATAAACTTCGATGTATATATACACACACCTAAGGTTTTCCAAATGCTTGCTGATAATTTAAAGTTCATAATGCTCAACTATAACAGAGGAACCAATGTCCTTTTT
>NW_028235092.1:37500-40858 GCF_977035675.1 Penaeus japonicus | reverse complement strand
GAGAGAGAGAGAGGAGAGAGGGAGAGAGAGGGAGGAGTGCAGAGAGAGAGAGAGAGAGGAGAGATGAGAGGGAGATGAGCGAGAGAGAGAGAGAGAGAGAGAGAGGAGAGAGGGTAGAGAGAGAGAGAGAGGAAAGGAGAGAGGGTAGAGGGAGAGAGAGAGAGAGTGTGAAGTGGAGAGGAGAGGAGAGAGGAGAGAGAGGAGAGAGAGAGAGAGAGAGAGGTGAGAGGGAGAGAGAGATAGGACGGAAAGAGAGAGAGAGAGAGCGTGTGAGGGGAGGAGAGAGAGAGAGAGGGAAAGGGAGAGAGAGAGAGGGAGGAGAGAGGAGAGAGAGAGAGAGGAGAGGGAAAGAGAGGAGAGAGGGAGAGAGAGAGAGTGAGGGAGAAAGAGAGAGAGAGAGTGAGGAGAGTGACTGAGTGGAGAGAGAGAGAGGGAAGAGAGAAGAGAGAGATGGAGAGATGAGAGAGAGAGGGAGATGGAGAGAGAGAGAGAGAGAGAGAACGAGAGGGAGAGAGAGGGAGAGAGGAGAGAGAGAGAGAGAGAGACTCATTTTTTATTATCCTTACGGAAATTATATATATATATATATATATTTATTATATATTATATATATTATATATATGATATAAGTGAACTATACCCTTTCATTCTTTCGTTTTTATTCTTTTTATCTCCTTTGTTTTGTTAATTAGGTAAAATATCTGTTTGCATCTTCTTAATCTGAATAGTACTAAAAATAAAACAAACAAACTATACACAAACAACCAAAAAAAAAAAAAAAAGACCAAAACAAAATTTATTTCGTTTGAAACTAAAGAAAAAAAAAAATTCCTGACACTCGCAAGATATAAACCGTTGTGTTTCGACTGAAATAATTCCATCTGACATTGTCCACCTGAAAGGTCGTTTTTTATAAGTCTCCCCTTAATGACTTCCCATCTGATCTAATCACGAACGGGTCGCTTCTTGCTTCTTCAGTGTAAACAGGTAATGCGATGAGCGGGCGGCGGGCGGTGAGGGAAGAGGGGGACTAAAAACCTGGTTCTCTAATTTATGTTTAATGGTTATAGAATTGTTTATGTGGATATATGTATATATATATAGTATTTATGTATGATATAATATATATATATTTGATATATATTATTTGAGTTGCTATATATACATACATTACATACATATATATTTATATTTATATATTTTATATAATATATGTTAATATATATATATAGTTGAGTTATAATAAATATATAGTGCTATATTATATATATATGTATGTTGGAAATACGACACAACACACATTCACACACACACACTAAAACAACACAACCATCTGCTACACAACAATCACACATATTTTATATATATAGTGATATTATATATTTATATAATTAGATATGGTGAGTTATATATTTATATTTATGTTTGTATATAGTTATATTTTATAACATACATACCATTATGTAGGTTGATATATATATATTGAGAGATATATATAAATATATATAGTATATTGATATAGATATATATATATATTTATGAGTATATGCTTATATATATATATAGTAGATGTTGTAATATATATTATGAAGATGTATATATAAAAAGCATATATTATATGCAGGTTATAGATATTTATTGTATATATAAAATATAGTTGATAATATTATTTATTGATAGATAAGTTTTTATATTTACATGTAAGATGAATAGGATATATGAGTTGATTTGTGAGTGTAGAGAGATATATTATAATATTTATTGTATAGTGGTATATTTATAGTATTTAGTTATATTACATGGTTATATTGGAATATGAAGATATATATATATATATATATATTTATTTATATAGATATATAGATTGATACATATAGTTATATATATAGATATATATATATATATATATATTATGATATATAGATATATATTATATAGATATAGATATATGTGGGTGTGAGTGTGTGTGTAGTGTGAGTGGGTGTGTGTGTGGTGTGTGTGAGTGTGTGGTGTATACTATATTTATTTTATTGATATATATAGAGATATTATATTGTATATATATATATATGTATGGATGTATGGTATTGATATATATGTTTATTTGTGAGTATTGATATATGGTATATGGTATATATATTTAGATGTATGTATGTAGGGATTTGATATATATATTAGATCTATATTTATTATAGGTATGGGTATGTATTGTATTATATTTATATATATATATAGAGTTATTATATATATATATATATATATACCTAATCTTTCTATAATATATAATTCTATCTATCGTATCTACCTACTAATACTATCTATCTATTATATCTATCTATCTATTATCTATATCCATCATATCTATCTATCTAGATCTTATCTAATTACACTCACAATCACACACACCTCTACACACCAACACAACAACACACAGATTTAATATATATATATTATATATATATATATATATTAATATATATATAGATATATAGAACTTATATATATATATTATATTTATTATATATAGATATATTATATATATATATATATATATATATATATATATATACATTTCATAATTATTATCCATACATGACAGTCTGTATATATATATATATATATATATATATATATAGTATATATTATATTAATATATATATATATGTTTTGGGAAATCATATATAAGTATATCGGTCCACCATATTTGTCAATAATTGTGACCATTCTATTCTATATCCTTATCGATTAATTTCTAGTTATATGAATTAGACCATAATGAAATTCAAATACATGATATTTGGAAATACGGAGAAAGTCCTAAATTGCAATAGAGGAATTATAGATGCAAGATTTGCAATTTCTCCCTGCGGAGTATCATTAAGTTCTTAAAAAATAATTATTCATGTTGATTCGCTCATTAAAATAGATTGACTATTAATAGTCTATTAATTGGGATATTTGGAAGGACAAAAAAAAACTTTTTGGTTTCTCTTTTATTTAACTAATTAACGTTGTAATTTTTTTTTTTTGTTTTTTTTTTTTTTTACGTTTTTCCTTACTTTGTTACACAAATTGGCGGGGTATTAGATACCTAAATTGTGAATCATGAATTGAACTACTCAATTAGAATATATGAATGAGGAAAGTTGGAGAGGATAATGAATAAATTAAAGATGGAGAAAAGGATGGTGAGAAAGAGAGAATAATGTGAGGAGTAAGGATGAAAACAGAGAGAGAGAGAGAGAGAGAGAGAGAGAGAGAGAGAGGGAAGAGAGAGAGAGAGAGAGAGTGAGAGAGAGAGATGAGATGAGGAGTGAGACGGAGAGGAGAGAATACAACAGAAAGATAATGTATTATC
>NW_028235092.1:0-15000 GCF_977035675.1 Penaeus japonicus | reverse complement strand
ACCTATGTGTTTCCTTAAGCAAGAAACAGTGATAGCGATTTTTTTACGAACAACTCCCGTGGCGCTCGGCAGCCACAGAATCACAAATTCAAGTCAAATCAGGTTACCATGGTTATATATGTGAGAGATGGTAGAATGCAGTAACGCATTTTTTAATATTACAATTTTTTTATATATATTAAAAAAATGGTATTCAAATTGGAATTCAAGGGGTAATAATGATGATAAAAAAGATGATAGCAATGAAATACTGATTGAAATAAAATCAAAAAAAAAAACTGTATTAAATTTATAAACCCTCGACCCCTTTAAAAAACTATTCTTTATTTATCCTCATTTAGTTTTATATATATTATTATATATAATATATATTTTATATATATTATTTATATATATATATAATACTTTATATAATATTTATATTTATATATATAATATATATTATATCTATATATTTTATATTATTATATATATATATATTATATATATTAAAATTTTTATATATATAATGTATTTTATATATATAAAATTATATATTTTAATATATTATATATATATATATATTTTATTATAAAATATAAAATTATATATTCCAAAACAGTAATTAAATATGATTTTTTTTTTATTGAAAAATTTAGTCAAAAGGGGACTAACTGGGGTCAGTGGTTTGTGTTATGTATTTAATGTATATATAAATGTGTGAGACGGGAACTTTAAAATACACATATATATATATAAAACCTATTTTTTTTATATATTATGAAATATATGTAAAAAATACTTTCTTTTTTAAATAAAAAAATTTCTATGGCTGTCCCCCAGTCTCTTTGAAATTATTGTATCAACAATTTATTTTTTATGCCGGCGGCCTATCATCAAATTTTTTTTTTAAATGGCTCTAATTCTTCTTTTTTACTTTAAGTTTGATTATTTGTTTATTTTTTCCCCCTTTCCTCCTTGTCTATCTTGTTTATCTTCTACTTATTAAAACCCCTCTCTTCTTGAGTTGTAAACAGAAAGAGGGGACAGGGGAAAAGGGTTTACCAAAGAAAAAAAGAAAGGACGCAAAGGTACCAGGGGAATAAAAAAATTTTCACGAGAAAAACCCCGTTAAAAATTTTTTCCCAAACCGTTTTTGAAAAAATACTAATAGTTTTTTTTATTATTATTTTTTTTTGCACGTCTCTTAGTTTCATTGATTTAACAAATTAAAAACAAACCTTTTTTTTTCCTTTTCTCTTATTCTCTGTTTAAATTTGAATTTTAATTTGTGGTAAATAACAAAAAAAAAAAAAAAAAAAAAAAGCTTGGTGTATATTTTTTTCCCTTTCCCTTGAAAAAAAAAATGTTACCAGAAACTATGAAACCCAAAAAAATATAGTTATTTCACTTTCTACAAAAAAAAAAACCAAAAAAAAATGCTTCTGTCATCAAAAGACACCTATAAATTTTATTTTCGACAAAAGTCTTTAAAAGGGGAAAAAAAAAAAAAGAAAATGGCTCATCGTTCCCCAAAAATATATTATATATATATATTAAAAAAAAAAAAGGGCATTCGTATATTCTCAAGAAAAAAATTTGGGGAAATTTTCCTGTTATTCCTCTTTTTTTTCCAGTAATATATGAATTACTTACAGACACAGCACTATATATTTGAAAACCCAAAAAACAGGCACAAATACAAACACACAAGTTTATTTTAAAAAATACAAAAAAAAACTTTGGGGAAAACATTCACACCCCCCCCCCACACACAAAACCCCCCCCCCCCCCACACAAAACACATGAAAAACCCCCCCCCCCCCCCCCCACCACACACACAAACCCACCTCCTTCTCTTTTGTTATATTTTTAAATCATTATTTTATTTTATTTTATTTTTATTTAATTTTTATTTTATAATATATTTTTTATTATTTATATAATATAAATTTTTTATTATATTATATTTTTTTTATAATAAAAACATTCCCTTTTTATTTTATATATTATATTATTCCTTTTATAAAATTATTACCATGATTATCATTACTTATCATTTTTTCATTTTATTCCTTTTGTTGATGTTTCTTTGTTAGAGAGAAAAAGGCAAAGAGTTTAAGAAGAGAAAAACCCCAGTGTTTATAGAAAAAAAAAAATTCCTTTGAAATTTCTTTTCTTTTCAGTGTAACAAAGGAAGGATCGGGAAGGCTTAGAAATAGGAAAAAAAAAAAGGAGGGGAAAAATGTAGAGGGGAGAGAGAAAAGAAATCCCTTTTGTACATATGTGATAAAAACACTTGTACGTACATACAAATATATTTCCTTTCTGCTTTTAATATTTGCATGGCGTACAGAAAACCCGAGCATTTTTAAGAAAAAAAAAAGAAAAGGGAAAAAGCTTTTAACAACTTCCAAAAAATTTTAAGACTTAATTCCCAAAGTTCGGTATTGAACCAAGTTTTTATAGGTTTTTCCCTTTTTTTTTAAGATTTTCATGCAAACATCTTATGTAATCTGTTTAAACTTTCTAAGGAAGCTGTGTAAGAAACACGTGTCTTTCTTAAACAACCCAAAGTTTATACAATCAATGTTTGTAGAAATGTGTTTATTTTCCGGCCCGGGTTTTTGGGTTTTGTGTGGCTGTTGGAGTGTGAGGTTTTTTTTTTATGAAAGATGGTTCACTTAAAAAGGGAAAACTTATGTTTTGTAAAAAAAATTTGTAGCCTCAGATTGTAAGGGACCCTTTTTTTGGGACATTGTACCGAGGTGGCATTTTGATTTTGTGCGTTTTATGCACGTGGGAACCTTGATTTTGATACAATTGTGTACCCCAATTAAGGGGGGGGGGGGAGGGAAGGGGGAAAACAAGTTTGGGGTTGTCAAGAATATGCAACTTTTAGTATTTTTTTTGCGGTGTTAAAAGGGAAAACGTTTCTTTGTAAATAAAGGGCTTTATACATTCTATTTGGACGGGGTCCCCTCCCCGGAAAAAAAAAAAAAAAAAAAGAAAACTATATTTTTCAATATTTAAAAAATTCATGATAACTATAACTACAAGAACAATAAGGAAATGAAAGTAACACTAGGATAAAATTTAAAAAAACAAGAGGCGAAAAAGTTTTCTTCTTTTCAGATCCGTTCCCCGCATTGCGGGTTTTTTGGGTTCGAGATCGAAAAGGGAAACGTTTCCCCGGGAAAAAGGCCCGGTGTCCTTGGCATTTCTCGTGTTTGGGGGTCCCCCCGGGGTTTTCTTCGGAGAGAACGTCCCCTCTCGAGGTCAAAGGTACTCAGGTCGGGAACCACGCAGAGAGGCAGCAACAAGCCTTCAAATTACAAGTCAGTTGAAATCGGTACGAGGTTCCGGGTTTGGACCCAAATTCGTGGTTGTTTTGAAATCATTCTTTTGACATGGATTTGGTTAAACCAATGTTTAAATGTTCAGTTCTTTTTAAAGTATTCTTTAACACTTTTTTTTACTTCATTACTGAAATGTTCATTCAATTTTCAATTTACAAAAAACTAAAAAAAAAAAAAAAAATTACATTTGTCCCCAAATCAATAAAATTGGTCCCCTGCCCTACAACTCAAGGAAAAAATCTTCAAAAGGATATAAAATATGGGAGAAAATTATCTGTTGACAAGTTTTTTTCAGGGAACATTGCACCCGAAAAAACAAGAAAAACGAAAGAGATGGGGAAAAATATATACCCCAAAAGTTTTTTTTTTTTTTTTTTTTTTCGTTATTCAAAAACAAATTCAAATTAAAATTTTCAAATTTTTGGACTAAGAGAAGGGGAAAAAAAAAAAAATTTCTTTTTTTAATCTTTAAAGTCAATGAAATAAGAGGTGCAAAAAACAAAGACAGAAAAAAAAAAAAAAAAAAAAAAAAACTGTTAGTATTTTATCAAAGACGGTTTGCATTTTATTAACTATTTTGTCCGTGAAAAGAGTAGATATATAAAATTTCTTTTATCAACATCAATTTTATTCTCTGGTACCTTGCGTTCCTCTGTCTCTTTTTATGTTTACCCAACTCATAAAGAGGGTCTAATAAGTAGAAGATAAAAAAGGGATAGCCAAGGGGGAAAGGGGGAAATGAAAAACCCAAATTAATTAAACTTAATAGTAATATGAATGCATAAAGTCTTTCCCAAAATAAATTTCCGTATTCGCCCATTCCTTATAAAATGAAATCATTTATAAAAATATTTTCGGGGACTGAAAGACATGCTATGGTTAGTACTTTTTTTTAAAAAAAAAAGTTCCCACCCTTACAAACATTTCATAATATATATATAAAATATGTTTCATATTGTATGGTGTATATAAAATTTTAGCTACACATTTTTATACACATATAAATACATCCCCTACAAACCATTTACCCCAGTTAGGCTTTTTGACCAAATTTTCAAAAAAATAAAACATATTCAATTATTGTTTTCTAAATATATATATATTTTATATATATATATTATATATATATATATATATAATTATTTATATATATTTTATTATATATATATTATAATATATATACATATAATATATATATTATATATTATATATATTTATATATGTATTATTTAAAATATTATAATATATTATATATATATTAACTAAAAGAGGGGTAAATAAAAAAACAGTTATATGTGTTTAGGATTTTTATTGAATACAGTTGTTTTTTGATTTTTTTTCAATCAGTAAAATCCTTGCTTATTTTTTATCATTATTATTATTACCATTGAATACCAATGTGCGTGAGAGTGTGTGGGGTCCTTTTGAATCAAGTCAGTGATAAATTTTTTCGTATCCCATAGTGCTTACTGATAAAATATATGTATCTCGGGTAGGTTTTAATTTTCTCTTCCCTCGAAAAAGGGGAGATATCATTCAACCAAATTTTCGATTTTATAGAAAAAAAAAATATTTTCCCCCCACACTTGAAAAAAAGTTTTTCCCATGGAATTAATCAAATGGATTTTTTTTTTTTTTTTTTAAAAAAATACCCCCTGATTAAGTTATACCCAAAAATAGTCTTTAGTGTGCGTGTTTTTGTGCATGTTTGTGTTTGGGGGTGTTTATATATATATATTTATATATATATATTTTATAATATTTTATATTATATATTTATTTTTATATAAAAAAAAAAAATATATATTTTTTATTTTTTTTTTTTTTTTTATTTTTTTTTTTATATTATATTATATATATATAATATATATATATATTATAAAAAATATAATATATATGTATATATATATATACATATACATAAAATATATATATATATATATATATATATATATATATAAATATATATATATATGAGAAATTGGTAGAATGCAGTAACGCATGTTTTAATAATTACAAATTTTTACCACTCCCTGCGTCCTGGGAACTCGAACCGCGCCTTCGAACACCGCGACTTTAAGATCGACAGGCACGTTAAAACTCGCTCGGCTCCAACCAATGTAAGCTCGGCTCCACGGACTCGTCAAAATACAGATGTTCAACCAGACGCCTGATGAGATGGTCATGGACATTACCTATGATGTTCTTAAGCAGAACCAGTGATAGCGAATTTTTAGGCGAACAACTCCCGCTGGCGCTCGGGCATCCCACAGAATCACAAATTCAAGTCCCAAATCAGGTTACTTACCCAAGGTTATATATGTGAGAAGATGGGTACAATGCAGTAACGCAATTTTTTATATATACAATTTTTTTATTATATATTAAAAAAATGTATTCAAATTGGTATTCATATGGTAATAATGATGAAATAAAGATGATATCAATGATAATACTGATTTGAAATAAAATCAAACAAAAACTGTATTCAATATAAATCCTCGACACATATAACTATTCTTTATTTATCCTCATTTAGTTTATATATATATTTATATATATATTATATATATCTATATATATATATAATATATATATATATAATATACATATATATATATTTAAATATGTATATATTTATATATATATAATAATAATATATATAAATGTATATATATATTATATATATTATAAATAATAATGTAATATATATAATGTGTGTATGTATGTATAATATACAAATATATATATATATATATATATATATATAATATATAGATATATATATATATATATATTTATATTACAAAACAGTAATTAAATATGTTTTATGTTATTGTAAATTTAGTCATAAAACTAACTGGGGTCAGTGGTTTGTAGTGTATGTATTGATATGTAAATATAAATGTGTGAGACTGACACTTTATATACACATATCTAATTATTTAAATGAAAAAAACATATTTGTTTATATATTATGAAATATATGTAATATAATACGTTTTTTTTAAATAAAAATATTTCTCATGGCATGTCCTCAGTCTCATGAAATATATTGTATCAACAATTTCATTTTTTATGCCGGCGGCCTATCATCTATTTATTTTTTAATGGCTCTAATTCATTCATTTTACTATTAAGTTTGATTACTTTGTTTATCATTTCCCCTTCCTCCTTGTCTATCTTGTTTATCTTCTACTTATTAGACCTCTCTTCATGAGTTGATAAACAGTAAGAGAGACAGAGGAAAGGTACCAAAGAAGAAAAGAAAGGTACGCAAAGGTACCAGAGAATATAAATTTTCACGAGACAAAACAGTTAATAAATTTCAAACCGTCTTTGATAAAATACTAATAGATTTTTTTATTATTATTTTTTTTTGCACGATCTCTTAGTTTCATTGACTAACGATTAAAAACGAACCTTTTTTTCCTCTTCTCTTAGTCACTGCTTGAATTTGAATTTGAATTTGTGGTGAATAACGAAAAAAAAAAAAAAAAAAAGCTTGGTGTATATATTTTTTCCTTCCTTAGCAACTAAATGTTACCAGAAACTATGCAACCAGAAATATAGTTATTTCACTTTCTACACAAACAAAAACAAAAAAAAATGCTTCTGTCATCAAAAGACATCCCTATGAATTTATCTTCGACATAAGAGTTAAAAGGAAAATAAAAAAAGAAAATGGCTCAATAGCTTCAAAAAATATATATATATATATATTAGAAAAAAAAAGGCATTCGTATATTCTCAAGTAAAAAAGTTGGGAATATTCCTGTTATTCCTCTTTTTTTTCCAGTAATATCATGAATTACTTACAGACACACGCACTATATATTTGCAAACACAAACAGGCACAAATACAAACACACATGTTTATATTAAATACAAACAACTTTGGAGGAAACATTCACAACACACACATAACACCCGTCCCCCACACACCACACATGAGAACCCACCCCCCCCCCCCTACTCAACACACACATGAAAAAGCCCCTTCACCGCACACCTCCTCCCACCCCCCCCTCCCCAAACACACACACGAACTCACCCTCCCTTCTCTTTTGTTATCATTATTATCCTTATCGTCAGTTATTATCATTTTCTCTCCATTCTTATTTTTACCTCATAGCCATGTTTTATTGTTATCAATATTCTATTTTGTTGCTATTATTTTATCATCAATATAAATATCATTTCCCATTAATCATTATAATTTTTTCTTTATTAATAATAACATTACGCATTTTTATCATTTGATATTATCATTAATCACATCCTTTTCATCATTATTACCATTGATAGTCACTTATCTATCATCATTATTATCATTGTTATTCCTTTTGTTGATGTTTGATCATTGTCGCTAGAGAGAGAAATGCAAAGATGCTTCAGAGGAGAATATAAACCCACGTACGTGTTTATAGAATAGAAAATTCCTTTGAAACTCTTTTTCACTCTTTTCTTTTTCAGTGTAACAAAGGAAGGATCAGAAGGCTTAGAAATAGCGAAAAGAAAAAGAGAGCAAGATCGAGAAAGATGTAGAGAGAGAGAGGAAAAGAAATCCTTCTGTTTCATAATGTGACGACTAAACACACTTTAGCGTACGTACATACAAATATATTTCCTTTCTGCTTTAATATTAGCATGCGTACAGAACAACGGTTTCTGAGCATTAGGAAGAAAAAAAAATGAAACGGAAAAAATAGCTTTTTACAATTAAACAACATTCCAAAATTATAAAACTATAATTCCAATGTTTGGGGGGGCGGTATTGAACCAACGTATCATATGGTTTCCTTTACATATAAGATATCATGCATATCATCTTATGTATTTTGTTAATACTTTCTAAGGTAAAAGGGCTGTGTAAGAATCACGTGGTCTTTCTTAAACACCGAAAGTTTATACAATCAATGTTTGTAGAAATGTGTTGATACCGAGCCGGTTTTGGCTTAGTGTGGCTGTTGGAGTGTGAGGGGGATCTTATTTCTCCACTCCCCCCCTACCCCCCCCCAACATACCACCCCCATAACCACCCCCCCCCCCCACAACTCACCCCCCCCCCCCCCACCCCAACCCCCCCCATCATGAATGATGGTTCACTTAAGGAAAGCATATGTTTTGTAAAAGATTTGTAGCCTCAGATTGTATGTACCCTTTTGGTACCATTGTACCGCAGGTGGCAGTTCTGATTTTGATGTAGTTGTATGCACGTGGGAACCTTGATTTTGATACAATTGTGTACCGCAATTAAGGGGGGGGGGGGGGGGGGAAGGGAAAGCAAGTTTAAGAGTTGTCAAGAATATGCAACTTTTAGTATTTTTATTGCGGTGTTAAAGGAAATACGTTTCTTTGTAAATAAGGACATATATACATTCTATTACGGACGATCCTCTCCCGGGAAAAAAAATAATAAAATGAAAACTATATTTTTCAATATCAAAATATTCATGATAACTATAACTACAAGAACAATAAGGAAATGAAAGTAACACTCAGGATAAAAAAAAAAAAAAAAAAAAAAATAAAAAAACAAACAATAACGAGAGGCGGAAAAAAAAAGTGATCTTATTTTCAGATCCGTTCCAGCATTGCGGGTTCCCGGGTTCGAGACTCGAATGAAACGTTTCCTCGGGAAGAGCTGACAGGTGTCCTTGGCACTTGCTCGTGTTTGGAGGTTCACGAGCGTTCTCTTCGGAGAGAACGTCCCCCTCTCGAGGTCAAAGGTCACTCAGGTCGGCAACCACGCAGAGAGGCAGCAACAAGCCTCTCGATTACAAGTCAGTTGAAATCGGTACGAGGTTCAGGGTGGATCCGATTCGCTGGTTGTTTTGCAATCATTCTTTTGACATGGATTTGGGTTAAAAACAATGTTTAAATGTTCAGTTCATTTAAAGTATTCTTTAACACTTTTTTATATCTTCATTACTGAATGTTCATTCAATTTTCAATTTACAGAAACATAATAAAAAAAAAATACATTTGTCTCCAAATCAATATATTGGTCTGCTGCCATACAACTCAAGTAAAAATCTTCAAAAGGATATAAAACATAGAGTAAATTGTCTGTTGGATATAAAACATAGGGTAAATTGTCTGTTGACAAGCCTGTTATCATGAACATTGCATCAGTAAAACAAGAAGACGAAAGAGATGAGAAAAATATATACACCAAGCTTTTTTTTTTTTTTTTCGTTATTCACCACAAATTCAAATTCAAATTCAAACAGTGACTAAGAGAAGAGGGAAAAAAAAGTTTCGTTTTTAATCGTTAGTCAATGAAACTAAGAGGTGCAAAAAACAAAGACAGCAAAAAAAAAAAAAAAAAAAAAAAAAAACTGTTAGTATTTTATCAAACACGGTTTGCATTTTATTAACTATTTTGTCTCGTGAAAAGAGTAGATATATACAATTATCATAATTATCAACATCAATTTATATTCTCTGGTACCTTGCGTTCCTCTGTCTCTCTTACTGTTTATCAACTCATGAAGAGAGGTCTAATAAGTAGAAGATAAACAAGATAGACAAGAAGGAAGGGGAAATGATAAACAAATTAATTCAACTGAATAGTAATATGAATGACATAAAGTCATTCCAAAATAAATACCGTATTCGCCGATTCCTTATAAAGTGAAATTATTGATAACATATATTTTCGGGGACTGACGACATGCTATGGTGAGTACTTTTATTTAAAAAAGAACGTACTACATTACATATATTTCATAATATATATATAAAATATGTTTCATATATGTATGTGTGTATATAAATGTGTCAGTCTCACACATTTATATACACATATAAATACATACACTACAAACCATTTACCCCAGTTAGGCTTGTGACCAAATTTACAATAAAATAAAATCATATTCAATTATTGTTTTCTAATATATATATATATATATATATATATATATATATATATATATATATATATATATATATATATATACATATATATACATATACTATACATATATATATATATATAATATATATATATATATATATATATATATATATATATATATATATATATATATATATATATATATATATATATATATAACTAAATGAGGATAAATAAAGAACAGTTATATGTGTTGAGGATTTATATTGAATACAGTTGTTGTTTGATTTTATTTCAATCAGTATTATCATTGCTATCATCTTTATCATTATTATTATTACCATTTAATACCAATGTGCGTGAGAGTGTGTGTGTCCTTTTGAATCAAGTCAGTGATAAATTATCTTCGTATCTATAGTGCTTACTGATAAAATATATGTATCTCGGATAATTATAATTATCTCTTCATCGAAGGGGAGATGTCATTCAACAATTTACTGATATTATAGAAAAAAAAGAATATTCCCGACACACTTGAAATAAGTTTTTCTTCATGGAATTAATCAAATGGATTTTTTTTTTTTTTTAACAATACCGCTGATTAAGTTATACCAAGAATAGTCTTCAGTGTGCGTGTGTGTGCATGTTTGTGTGTGTGTGTAAATATATATATATATATATATATATATATATATATATATATATATATATATATATATATATATTTGTGTGTGTGTTTTTGTTTGTGTGTGTGCGTGCGTGTTTATATATATATATATTTATAAAATAATATATATATATATATATATGTATATATATATATATATATATACATATATATGTATATATATATACTTATATTCATATATATACTTATATCTATATATATTCCTATATACAGTATGTTACATAATATTATTATTTATACTATCGTTATTACTATTAATGTGTTAATTTTATTATCACAATCATCATTACTATCATCATCCTCACTACTATCAACATAAACATTATTGTCATCATTACTATTATGATTATAATTTGTATTAGCATTAATATTCCTAGTAGCAGCAGTAGTAGTAGTTGTAGTATAATTACTATTACTATTACCAACATGATTACTATTGATGCTACTACTACTACAATTATAGTTATGATAATAATCGTTATCATTATTATCAGTATTATATTTATTATCATTTACATTGTCCAAACGACAAATTCATAAGAGAAACTACAATCATAGGTAGCACTAACATAAGATAATTCAATTTTGGTATGAATCAGTTGTTGTACTTGTTCTTAGTTAAAGAATTGACAACCATTTCACGAACGCGCTGTTGGTAATTCACTCTACGCTCGATCAAAACAAACGGGATGAGAGGGATCGTGTGTTTATGAACAGATCTTCCTTATTTTATCTTTGTATATACTGTACATATATGCGCATTTTTAATATATCATACATATAGATTTAATGTATACATATTTCATATAATTATATGCTTTAATTTTACGTCCCTGTCTACTTTTTGTGTTGTGTTTTTTTTGTTTAACCCCATTCATTTAACTTCACTCTACGCTTCGAAAAGGGGTAGTCTCTCCTTCGAAAAGTCCGCCAAAAGGTAAACAAACTCAAAATCAGCAGAGAATCCATGTTTTCCTAAAAGAGTTTGTAATCCATGTCTAGGACAATGATGCCTAATATATCCAATATAGATATTACTTTCCAAACGTAGTATGCTCATATGAAGTATTAGTAAGAAAAAGTACAATAAAAATATGATTTTTTTTCACTCGTGTAACTATCGTGACAAGCCTACCCCCTTGCCACGGAGTTTCCACGATTGTTCCAATACTTTCCATGCTTTTGCCACGAACCCGAGCTTCTAGAATAAGAATCGCGGCATGTTCATGTCATGTACACGGCGCGCTTAGGGACTTAGAATACGGCTGTATATACCTTCCCTATCCTTATCTTTTTGCCCCTCGTTTTCTCTTCCCTACTTCTTCTCTCCCTATTCTCTCCTTTTCTTTATTCGTTTCTGTTCACTTGCCCCCGTTTTCTTTTCCTCATACTCCTTCCTTATTCCTTTTCATTGGTCAGAACTTTTCTTGCTATCTTCCCTTTTCACTTTCCACTTTTTCTCATCTTCTTACTATCTGTAACTTACTATCTGTGTCTATTCCTACCCTCTCACTAGCTTCCGTCTTTCCTGTTTATTCCTCGTTTTCTCTCGCTCGCACACTTTCCACACTCCTTCTCCTTCGTTCATCTTTTCGTTCTTCATTTTCCTTTATCTTCATTCGCTAACGCCTGTTCTTTAATCTCCACTTTTACTTTCGTGCTAACTTCTCCCTTTCTTTTTCTTAGTCTATTTTATCTCTTCTCTTCTCTTACCTTCTGCTTGCTTTCCTCTTTATCCCCTCTCGACTTACCGTTTCACTTGTTTTCGTTCTGTTTCTCTCGCTTACACTCTCCTACTCGCCTCCTCCTGTACCCTACTCCCCTACCCTCCCCTCTGCCTAATCCCGAATCCCGAATCCCGAATCCGAATCCTTACTTGAAATTAAGGTAATCCAGAGGGGCGGCACTCAAGCACTTCGGAGATGATTCCCGCCCACGCAAACAATACACTACTTATTGCTGCAAGACCATGTAATTTATTTTGTACAAATAAATGTTTTTTTTTTATGTTTTATACAATAAGTTCCTCATTGTGTTTTCGAGGGGTTCGAACCCCTCGGGTGCGGATAAGACTGCTGAACAATTCTCTTTTTATCGATTTTTATTAAGTTCTTACCAACTTTTACGTACGTCTTAGCTTTAGCTGTGGATGGGTATTTTATATCTACCTTTTTTATTTTTTTACATAATTTTACTGAATTAGTTTTATAACTATTTATTTTCGTAATGGAAATTCCCACCACGCCTCTTATTAAACTCTTTTATTATAATTGATTTTATTTGTTGTATTAAATACTTTAATTCTTAAATACTTACTGATTTTATTATTTATTTTTGCTTTTACTTGTCTTTCGAACTGTGGGTTTTTAATTTCTCATTTTTACTTTCGATCTGCCATCGATCTGCCACGTCACCAGTCTTATTTCGCACTTTATTAATCAGTGGGACGTCTTTCAAGTGATCCATTTGTATTTAGCATTACGTTATAATTATGTTCTATTTTTGCGCTTTGTTTTGTAATTTATACTAAGTGTTTTATTGATAAGTTACGTGGATTTTTGTGTTCATTATTTTATTTTATTTTACTTTGCCATTTTGTATCCTTTTTACATGACTTTTACTTGTATTTACTTTTAATTAAACCTTTTTTGTAATTGTATATATTTTATGAGATGTGATTACTTTTATTGTAAAATAGTTTGTTGCCACGTTGGCGCCTACGGCCTGTATATAAAGCGCTCCAAATAAACCCAGAACGGGAGTTGTCTCTGGACTCGGTGTTTGTGTACTTACCCCCTGACACAACCCCTTGGATCACCCTGGATTACCCTGTGGCAACGCTGGAGCAACAGAGAAAGGTTGTGTTTGACCCTTTTATATGTCAGATAGGGATAATTGCTGGAGGGGGGGCGTGCTTTGTGTGATTACTTAGAAACATAAATACGTTACTGGCCAGCCCAGCCAGAGATGCCCTCACAAATGTTCCTTTTAATTTGTTACTTCTGAAGGAGTCTTGCCTTTCTTTTTATGTTTTTGATACTTTTATTAATTTACTTTTTAAACTCCTTTTTTACGTCAGTCCATTTGACCTTATTTCTCATGCTTTTATTATTTTATGACGGGCGTTTGTAAATAGATGTGGGCGATCAGGGTGGCGAACGCACGTAACCAGACCCATGTTAATTGGGATATGTACCTGGGGTGTGGGGAGAATAAGTCTCCCCACGGGGGGGGAAAGGGAAGGAGTGAACGGGCCCCCTCCCTCTTCCTTTCGGCCTCTAAGCCAGACCATCCGCCGCTTCGCGGGTGATTTTTCGGGCTACCCCTCTCCCCTCGACATTACGCTTACAATATATGTATTAAGTATATTACTATATATTATATATATTATATATATTGTCTAATATAATCATTCTATCACTTATACTACTATATATATCCTATATAATATATATATTACAAAACAGTAATTTAATATGATTATATTTTATTGTAAATTTGGTCACAAGCCTAACTGGGGTAAATGGTTTGTAGTGCATGTATTTATATGTGTATATAAATGTGTGAGAGTGACATATTTATGTACACACACATATATATGAAACATATTTCATATACATATTATGAAATATATGTAATGTAGTACGTTTTTTTTTAATAAAAGTACTCCTTATGGCATGTCCTCAGTCACGTGAAATATAAATTTTCAACTATTTCATTTTATATGTAAGCGTACATTAAAGTATTTATTTTGGAATGTCTTTAAGTCATTCATTTTACTATTAAGTTTGATTAATTTGTTTATCATTTCCCCTTCCTCCTTGTCTATCTTGTTTATCTTCTACTTATTAGACCTCTCTTCATGAGTTGATAAACAGTAAGAGAGACAGAGGAACGCAAAGGTACCAAGAATATAAATGATGTTGAAAATTAATGATAATTGTATATACCTACAGCTTATTCATCGAGACACAAATAGTTAATAAATTATAAACAGTCCTTGATAAAATACTAATAGATTTTTTTTTTGGGCTCTTTGTTTTTGTTTTTTTTGGCACGATCTCTTAGTTTCATTGACTAAGGGGGGAACGATTAAAAAACGAAACTTT
>NW_028235090.1:22500-32500 GCF_977035675.1 Penaeus japonicus | reverse complement strand
CGAGTTCTCCCTAATCCATGTCCCCTCCCTCCCTCCCTCTCCCCTCCCTCCTCTCCCCTCGCGGTGCTTTGTTTACCTCTCAATTCTCCTTCTTCCTCTCTTCACTTCCCTCTTCTCTTCCTCCGTCTCTTTTTTTTTTTTCTTTTTTTTTTTTTTTACTTTTCTTTCTTCTTTTTCCGACCTAATTCTTCTTTCTTCTTCTTCGCCTTTTTTGTTATCTTTTATATTTCTTCTTTACCATCTCTTCCTCCTTGTTCTTCTCCTCCTCCTCTTTCTTGTCTGTATCTTCCTCCTAATCGTCCTCCTCTTCTTTTTCCCCTTCTTCTTCTTCTTTCTCCTCCTCCTCCTCTCCTTCTTCCTCCTTCTCCTCCTCCTTTTCCTCTACCTTATTTTCCTCCTTCTCTTCCTTTTCTTCTTCCTCCTCCTCCCCCTCCACCTCCTCCACCAGGAGGAGGAGGAGGAAGAGGAGGGGTAGGGGGAGGGGGAGGAGGAGCAGATGTGATAAGCGAGAGACAAGGGGAGGGCCAGAGGGAAGGAGAAAGGCAAGGGAAGGGTAGAAGAGAGAGAGAGGAAGTAAAGATAATGAGAGAGAGAAAGAGAGAGAGAGAGAGAGATAAAATGAGATAGAGAGAGAGGGGGGAGATAAAGAGAAAAATAGATAAAGAGAGAGAGAAAGAAAGAGAGAGAGACAGGGGGAGATAAAGAGAAAGGTAGATAGAGAGAAAGAGAGAGAGAGAGACAGAGACAGGAGGGAGATGAAGAGAAAGAGAGATAGATAGATAGAGAGAGAGAGAGAGATAAAGAGAGAGAGAGAGAGAGAGAGAGAGAGAGATAAAGAGAAAGAGAGAGAGAGAGAGAGAGAGAGAGAGAGAGAGAGAGAGAGAGAGAAAGGGGGAGAGCCAGTGAGCGTGTGTGCGGCCTCTCGAGGGCATTGATTGATGAATGTTAAAGATACCCAGCCAGTGTGGGTAGCGTGTGCGTGCGTGCGTGCGTGCGCGTGCGTCCGGGTGATAATATGTGCGTTTTAGCGTCCGAGTTCGGTCTCCGTTTGCTTGTTCGTTTGTTTGTCTTTTTTTTTTTTTTTTTTTACCTTTTCTCCCTTTTTTGTTTTTGTGTGTTAATGTGTATAAGTGGAGAGAGAGAGAGAGATAGATAGACAGATAGACAGAGAGAAAAAGAGAGAGAGAGAGAGAAAGAGAAAGAGAGAGAGAGAGAGAGAAAGAGAGAAAGAGAGAGAGAGAAAGAGAAAGAGAGAGAGAGAGAGAGAGAAAGAGAGGTAGAGAGATAGATAAATAGATAGATAGAAAGAGAGAGAGACAGAGAGAAAGAGAAAAAGAGAGAGAGAGAAAAAGAGAGAGAGAGAGAGAACAATGAAATAAACGATGGATATATGGAAGGATAAGACACAACATCACACTTTGCACTTATCACTAATTCCTTATCCAATTTTCTACTTTCTCGATTGGGTTCTGTATGTATGTGATTTGTGTATGTGGTTTTCCATTAAACTCGAAATTTCGTATTTGTTTTTTTCAGTATTTCAGTATTTCAGTTTTTCAGTATTTCAATACTTGAGTATTTCCGTACTTCAGTATTTCTGTATTTCTGTATTTCAGTATTTCAGTAGTGTGTGCTTATGTGCCTTGTTTAGTATCAAATTCTGTGTACGTGAATTCAATACTTTCTCTTATTATTTATTTTAGTATTACAGTACTGAGTTTGTGCAACCTTTTATTCAACATCATCTTTTTTTTACTGATTGCAATTCATTTTTTGTTTTTTTTCCTGGGGTTTAGTAAAGCAAGATTTCAGTATTGCGTGTGTGTGTTCTGTTTTTCAGTATTAAATTCTATTCATATATATATTTTTTTTCTTTTTCTTTTTCTTTCGTTCTTTCTATTTTTCTTTTTTTCTTTCTTTTTTTCTTTTTTTCTTTCTGTCTTTTCTTTTCTTTCTTTTTTCTTTTCTTTGTTTTCTTTCTTTTTCTTTTTTCTTTGAGTGTGTGTGTGTGTGTGTGTGTGTGTGTGTAAGTGCGTGCGTGCGTGTGTGTGTGTGTGTGTGTGTGTAAGTGCGTGCGTGTGTGTGTGTGTGTGTGTGTGTGTGTGTGTGTGTGTGTGTGTGTGTGTGTGTGTGTGTGTGTGTGTGTATGTGCGCGCGTGCTTGTGTGTGGTTCTCTTCTTCAGTATTTCAGTATGTTTTTACAATTGCAGTCGTATTTAGTTTCAAATCAAATTCAGTATCCATGCAGTTTATAAAATCCAATTTAGTAATAAAGCTCACACATCCAAGCTCAACATCTGTGTCAAGATGCGTCTGACACCTTTTCCAGTGACAGCTGCTCTTGCAAGGTGTCGCGAGAAACAGCTGTCTGTCTCAACGCTTCATTGTGAGAATTAATGAGAAAGGAAATAGAAGAGAATTAATAATACAGTTAGCTGAACTAGTTGACATTTTAGTTCATGTATGTCTTTTTTATTTATTCATTTATTTATTTTTTAATCTTTATTTATCTTTTTTTTTATCCTTATTTATCTTTTATTTTTTATCTTTATTTATCTTTTATTTTTTATCATTATTTATCTTTTATTTTTTATCTTTATTTATTTATTTATCTATTTATTTATTTATTCATTTTTTACTGATTTTCAGCGCATCGTTCGTGAAAAAAATGTAGGATTTTCAATATATAAGATTTCTGAAATACCAGATTTCCGACATGGCAGCCTTCCAACATCTCAGATTGCAACAGATTAGACTTGCATCACGACTGATTTCCAACACGCTCAACATTCAACAAAACAGATACTCCATCATTTCAACTTGCAACACATAAATTATCAATCACACCAGACTTCAACCACATCAGTTTTCCAACACATCCCAACCACAACCCCACCAGATTTCCACCACATAAGTCTGCCAACACATCCTGCCAACCTTCCAACATGTAAGAGTTCAACCTCCCCCCCCAGCCCCCCCCCCCCAACCCCACCCCCTCCACACACACTGATAATGAAATCAAAGCAGGATTCGTGATAGGTATTTGCAATAGACACGTCAATATTTTTTTTTATGTTTCATTAATGTTTGCAAGACTGTTGTGTGTGTGGTTGGATGTTGCATGTGTATTGATTGTATGTGTGACGATGTTGCATATGAGTTAAGTGTATGAGTAAAGATGTTGCACGTATGTTGATTATATGTGGGAAAAGGTTGCAAGTGTGTTGATTGTATGAGTAAATATATTGTATGTGTATTGATTGTATGTTAAAGGAATTCTCTGTGCACTGATTGCTAGTGTAAGGATTGTATGTGTAAGGATGTATGTGTATAGATTGTATGTGTAATGATGTATATGTATTGATTGTATGTATAAAGATGTATGCGTTTGGATGCTGTATGTGTATTGATTGTATGCGATTTTCCGTGATTGTGTGATTGCTATGTGTATGTATAAGATGGGTGATTGTGATTGTAAGACTAGTATATATACACGTATGTGCCATAACGTGTACAAGAGACAAAATAAAACATATAATGCCCTCGTTTTATTATTTCTTCTTGTTCAAGAAAGAGGGGGGGGGGGTTGAAAATCATCTTTCTGTATGGTTGTTATCTGCATAATTGTATGCTTTGTGCAGCGGTGCATTTTTGGCATTACATGAATTATAATAACAGCGTGGGCATTTGCACCAGACACAAACATAATTCGCAATTAACATTTTTATCAAATGGATATACACACACATTTAAAAATATACTTTTGACGAAATAGCTTAATGTACTATTTGGCTATTCCAGAGGACAGATTCACACACACACACACACACACACACACACACACACACACACACACACACACACACACACACACACACACACACACACACACACACACACACACTTCTACACACATATACAAACAGACATATTCATGTATATATACATGTATATATATGTGTGTGTGTGTGTGTGTAAGTGTGTATGTGTATATATGTGTTTTCCATACTACACATGTGCACATCCTTAGTTGCACATTTTTATCGATTGCATTTTTTTCGGTCTGCTCTTGTTCATTGCTCTCTCTCTCTCTCTCTCTCTCTCTCTCTCTCTCTCTCTCTCTCTCTCTCTCTCTCTCTCTCTCTCTCTCTCTCTCTCTCTCTCTCTCTCTGTCCCTCCGCCTTCTGTAATGACATCCGTGGATTGTCTCTTGGGACACTCTCCTCCTTTCCCCTCTGTTTCTTGTCCTCTCCCCTCTCCCCCTCCCTTTCTTCTACCCTCTCTCTTTTCCTTTCCCCTCTGTTTCTCGTCCTCTCCCCTCTCCCCCTCCCCTTCTTCTACCCTCTCTCTTTTCCTTTCCCCTCTGTTTCTCGTCCTCTCCCCTCTCCCCCTCCCCTTCCTCTACCCTCTCTCTTTTCCTTTCCCCTCTCCCCCTCCCCTTCTTCTACTTCTTTCTTTTCCTTTCCCCTTGTTTTCTCGTCCTCTCCCCTCTCCCACTCCCCTTCTTCTACCTTCTATCTTTTCCTTTCCCCTCTCCTCCTCCCCTTCTTCTACCCTCTCTTTCCTCCTTTCACCTCTGTTTCTCGTCCTCTCCCCTCTCCATCCCTTCTTCTACCCTCTCTCTTTTCCTTTTTCCCTTATCTACTTACCTGTACACCCTTCCCTTCCCCTTCCCCCCCCCCCCAATTTTCACTTATTCTCATCTACCCCTAATCTTCCTTCTTGGGAAATGTGGTCCTTCGTCGGACTATGCTTGCGCGTTTGTTCTTCATAATCTTTTGACATGGAAAAGAAGATCGATAGATAGATAGATAGATAGATAGATAGATAGAGAGATGGAGATAGAGAGATAGACAGATAGAGAGAGAGAGGGAAAAAGGGAGAGAGAGAGAGAGAGAAAGAAAGAAAGAAATAGAGATAGAGAGATAGAGACTGAGAGATACAAAAGATAGAAAGAGAAAGAGAAAAAAACGAAAGAAAGAAAAAAAGACAAAAATAAAGAAGAAATATTCAACCAAATGTCGAAAACACGAGAAGAAATAAACAATAAAAAACAACAAAAAAACAGAAGAACAATAAAAAAACAGTAACAGAAAAACAATAAAAAAAATACAGAAGAACAATAAAAGATACAGAAAAAAACAATAAAAAAGAAAAGAGTTACCTTAACGTATAGAGCTATTACCTCCTTCGTTCCTTTTCTCTGTATTTCCTACACCTCAAGAAACGCGCCCAAGAGTAATTACACTATGTCATTCTAGGCCTCTTCCTTCCTCTTCCTTTCGAGATGGCTCATTTGCCTCTTCTTCTTCTTCTTCTTTTTCTTCTTTTACTCCTCTTTCTTCCTCTTCCTTTCGAGATGGTTCATTTGCCTCTTCTTCTTCTTTTTCTTCTTCTTCTTCTTCTACTCTTCTTTCTTCCTCTTCTTTTCGAGATGGCTCATTTGCCTCTTTTTCTTCTTCTTCTTCTTCTTCTTCTTCTTCTTCTTCTTCTACTCCTCTTCCTTCCTCTTCCTTTCGAGATGGCTCATTTGCCTCTTTTTCTTCTTCTTCTTCTACTCCTCTTTCTTCTTCTTCTTCTACTCCTCTTTCTTCTTCTTCTTCTTCTTCTACTCCTCTTTCTTCTTCTTCTTCTTCTTCTACTCCTCTTTCTTCTTCTTCTTCTTCTTCTACTCCTCTTTCTTCTTCTTCTTCTTCTTCTACTCTTCTTTCTTCCTCTTCCTTTCGAGATGGTTCATTTGCCTCTTTTTCTTCTTCTTCTTCTTCTACTCCTCTTTCTTCTTCTTCTTCTTCTTCTACTCCTCTTTCTTCCTCTTCCTTTCGAGATGGTTCATTTGCCTCTTTTTCTTCTTTTCTCCTTGGTTTCTTGTTTTTTGTTTTGGTTATTCTTTCTTTGGATTTGTTATTTTTTCTTCTCTTTCTTCTTTTATTCGTGTTTTCCTTTACTCGGTATGTTCTTTTTTTTATTTGATTTCGTCGCTTTCATCTTCGGTTCTCTTGTTTTTTTGTTTTCTTTTTTTATCAGGATGTTCCTCTTCCTTCTCTTTCCTCTTTTTCTTCGTTTTTCCTCCTTTTCTTCCCATTTCTCTATTGCTTACTTTTATTTTCCAATCCCTTGTCTTTCTTCGTTAAGTCTGTGTTTTCTTTTTATCTTCCTTCAAGATGTTTCTGAAATCTCTGTATTTATTTTCTTCTTTCCTTCGCCACTTCTTTCTCTCCTCCTTCCTCTTCTTCTCTTCTTCTACGTTCTTCTATATTTTTCCTTCTCTTGTTGTCCCGCTTTCCTTTCTTTTCTTTTGTCTATTTTCCCCCGATTTCGTTTTTCCTTCATTCGGGATTTTTTTCTACCGAATTATTCTTTCTCCTTTCTTCCTTCATTCTGTTACCCTTTCCTCTCTTTCTATTAACAAAAGTTTCTCCTTTCCTCTCTTTCACTTTTCTTTCTTCTTTCTCCTCTCATTCTGCATTTCTCTTTCTCCTCTCTTCCCCCCTGAAACAATAAGAAATATTATCTTTTCTCTCCTTCTCCTTCAGTTATTTCTCCTTACTATTCTCTTTCTAAAGAATATTCTTTCCTCTCCCCTTCTCCCTTAGTTCTCCTCCTCTTTACTATCTATGTAACAACAACAAAAAAAAACAAAAAACATTTTTTCTCTGAATTTCCCTCTCTATTCTTCCCTCCTCATCTCCCTTCCTTCTGTGAAAATACGTTCTCTTTCTTTCTTCTTCTCCTGCATTTCTCTTCCTCCTCCCCCTTCATCTCCTTCCGACGTGCAAAGGAGCAATAAGTCAAAGCAATATTGTACTATATTGATCGATAGTGTGCAATAACTGATCTTTCGTCTTCCTTTTCCATCTTTATCACCCTCTCTCTCGTTTTCATTACTCCCACCTCCATTCTCACGCTCTCTCTCTCTCTCTCTCTCTCTACCTCTTCTTCTCCTTCATCTCTTTCTATTGAGATGAAATCCGTTAAAAGTGAAGTATTGATATCTAGAATCCGCTCAATGTTAGAGAGTAGCAACCCATCTTTTCCTCTTACTCTTTTTTATGAATCTTTGTTATCATTACCGTTATTATTAAATTTATGATTATCACCTTCATTGATAGGATCAGTTCGATTGTTATTATTGCTGTCGAGGTAATTACCACCATCAACTCTATTGCGATCAACGTATTATCATCAACATCGTTCTCAATTTCATTATCATCTAGATCATATAATTATCACTAAATCCAAAGTCCTATTTAAGACATTTCTTTGCCTCGTTTTCGTCTGTTTTGATATACAGACAGACAGACAGACAGACATGCAGGTCGAGATGCAGAAAGATATATTGACAGCGACACAGACATCCAAACAGACTGACTTACATATTGTATACATTCAGACATACCCACAGACAAACATACAGATACAGACAGACATGCAGACTTACAGAGAGACACAAATTGTAAGAAGATATACGGAGATTTCTAAATTAATCTATAAACACACGTAAACATACATAAAGACAGATATAAACAGATAAATATAAATATGTAAATACAAACACAAAACAAACACAAAGCCACGCAAACAAACACAGAACAAACACAAAGCCACGCAAACAAACACAAAACACACAAACAAACACAAAGCCACGCAAACAAACACAAAACACACAAACAAACACAAAGCCACACAAACAAACACAAAACACACACACAAAGCCACGCAAACAAACACAAAACAAAAACACAGCCAAGGACACAGTACCTCGACAGACTCCATTCAACGGTCAGACTTCCCGCTCGATGCAGCTGATGTCTTTGTTCTTTGGTTGTGAGTCTTTTGGCCTTTGCGAGGGTATGGATCTTGGGGTTGGGTTGTGTGGTGGTGCGGTGGGGTGGTAGGAGGAACTTGGTTATGTTTGGGTTGCGGTTGTGGTTGGGATGGAGTAGGTTGGTTGGGGGTTGCGTTGGGGTGGGTTGAATTGCGGGTAAGTTGGGGTTCGGGTTGGGGTTGGGGTTATGGGGGGTTAGGATTGGTTGATTTGGGTTGATTTGGGTTGAGTTGAATTGCGGTTAGGTCTGGTTATGGTTGATTTGTGTTTGGTTTGGTTGGAACGAAGCTTGGGTTAGAAAGGGAAGGACTGGATAAGTTAGGTTGTGTTGTATCGTTATTTTGGGTTGTGTTGATGTGAGCATCGGTTGCATTAGTTGTTGCATTTAGTTGCTATGAGACATGCTGGGTCATGTTGATCTCAGCATTTCCCTTCAATCCACAATCAACTATAAAGGAACAAATACACAAATAAACACAAATAAACAAAAAGTTAACAAACATGATAAAGTAAACCAACCAACCAGACAATCAAACAAACAATCAAACGAACAAAAACAACAGCAACAACAAACAAACACAACACAAAATACAACAGATAAAAGTAACATAAATAAAATAAAAAGATCCCACCGCTGCCACCATGAAGGATCAGGAGCAACAGAGGTCTCACGCGTGATCACATAATCGAGTGACGTCGGCGTGGCTGGAAGAGAAAGAGAGAGGGGGGGGGGGGGGGGGAGGGAGGGAAGAGAGAGAGAGAGAGAGAGAGAGAGAGAGAGAGAGAGAGAGAGAGAGAGAGAGAGAGAGAGAGGGGGGGGGGGGGAGGAAGGGAGGGAGGAAGAGAGAGAGAGAGAGAGAGAGGGGGGGGGAGAGAGAGAGTGAGAGAGAGATAGAGAATAAAAAAAAAGAAAGGGATAATCAGAGAGAGAGTGAGAGAGAGAGGAAAGCTTTTCCAAGAGTGACGAAGGAGTAGGGGATATTTCGCGAAAGAGGAAGGAGGAGAGAAATGAGAGGAAGAAGTGGAAGAGGAAGAGAGTAAATGGAAAGGGGTAGGAGAAAAATAAGAGGAGAGATAGAGATAAGAGGAAGAAGGAGGAAGAAAAAGGGAAAGGAGAATAACGGTGAAGAAAGAGTAAAGAAGGGAGAAGAGGAAGAGGAAGGTGAGAAACAAAAGAGGAAAGAGAAGGAAAAAAAGAGAGAAAGAGAAATATGAGGAAAGAGGAAGAGTGAGAAAAAAGGGGGAAAGGAAAAGGAAAGGGCGACGAGAGGAAGAACATTAGGTGAAGGAAAGAAAAGAGGAAGCGACCACGACGAATGGGGAAAGAAAAGGAAAATAGAAAAAGAAGAGGAAGGGAAGAAACGGAGGATATAGAGGGGAAGAAGAAAAGGGGGAGATAGAGAGGAAAAAGAATGGGAGACATGAGGATATCATCATACCATTAATACTGTTTTGCCGTTTTCTTGCTGTTACAATTATCATCATCCTAATTAGCATTGTAGTTAACGTTACCATAGTTATCATGATTATTATAAAAAATAAATAGTTGCACAAACGAAGATGCAAAAAATAAAGGAGGTAAACAAAACCTAATAACTGCAAAGAAACACGAAGGAATATCCACGCACGCACACACACACACGCACGCACGCACGCACACACAATTAAATTTGTGTCTCACCTCAAGGGACCACAACCCATGTAGAGACTCCATTACCCCCCCCCCCTCACACACACACACGCGAACACACAGACACTCTCCCTCTCTCTCTCTCTTTCTCTCTTTTGCTCTCTCTCTCTCTCTTTCTCTGTTTCTCTTCCTTTTTCTTTTTTTTCTATCTTTTTCTTTCTCTCTCTCGCTCTCTCTTTCTCTCTTTCTTTGTCTTTGTCTTTCTCTCGCTGTCCTTCTCTCTTTCTCTCTCTCTTTCTCTCTCTCTCTCTCTCACTCTCTCCCCCCTCCTCCCTCTCTCTCTCTCACTCTCTCCCCCCCTCCCTCCCTCCCTCCCTCCCTCCCTCCCTCCCTCCCTCTCTCTCCCTCCCTCTCTCTCTCTAATCCCCCCCCTCCCCTCCACACACACACGCACACACATTCTACACATACATAGCACTTACTGGAAAATTAATTTGCGGTAATAATTCTTTCCAGTAACACACAAACGCATTCTCCCGCTTTCG
>NW_028235090.1:12500-15000 GCF_977035675.1 Penaeus japonicus | reverse complement strand
AAGCGAATGGAGTGAGGAGAGTGATGGAGAGAAGAAGAGAGCGAGGAGACGGAGAGTGAGGGAGAGGGGTGAGGCGGGGGAGAGAAGGACAAGTCGAGAGGAGAGAGAGGAGAGAGAGACCGGAGAGTGGAGAGAGGAGTCGAGAGAGAGAGATTGACGTGGAGTGGTGGCCGAAGTAGGGTTAGGAGAGGAGAGAGGGTGTGATAAGGCATGAATGAGTGTGGTGCTGTGAGAGTGTGCAGTTTGTGTGAGATGGAGTGAGTGTGAGTGTGGTGTGTCGGGTGTTAGAGTGTGTTGTGTGTGGCTGTTTGTCTTAGGTTGTGATGTAGCTGTGAAAGTGTGTGTGGTGTTGTGGTTGTGCTTGTTGCCTAGGTGTTGATGTTATGTAGTGTGTTGTTGTTGGTGTATGGATGCGAGGAGGTGCCGGATGAATATTGTGTATTAGTTCGATATAAGATGATCTCAGATGATGTTATCTGTTGGAGTAGATAGGTAGAGGTGTTGGGGATGGTTGTTGTAAGGTGTATGTTCTTTAGTTGTAGATATGTAACAAAAACTCTAATAATGATAATGACACATAATGACTGTTTGTGGACTATAATAGAACAAAGAGCATCCAATGGATTATTTAGTTAACATTGCCGATAATAATAATATGACTAAGTAATAATAAAACAATGATTGTGATGATTTATGGATGATGAAGATTGATATATATAATTAATAACCAATGATGATAAAATATGATAATAATAATAATAATGATTATATAACGATAATAATGATAAGTAATAAGATTATGTATAAATAATAATAAATACTGATAATAATAAATAAAATGTTATTATCATTACTTATATTCATTATTAAGAACAATAGATAATAATGCATAATGATTAATGATAATATAATTTTATTAATTAATAATAATAATAATAAATAATAAAAAGATGATAGTGAAAACAAGGGATGAGAGAGTGCAAATAAAACGTCACTTGCACGGCGAGCATTCACGCCGCATGTAATGTTTCTAAGTAAATGTGACGTCCCGCATCCCCTGTCCCTAGGACAAAAGGTAAACGTTGAGGTGGGAGATGGTGCGGCGAAACCAAGTGCGAGGGGCGACAAATTCACAAGAAGACAAGACATCGGTAAAACCACGCAAACGAAGACAGACGGAAGGCCCCTATGACGGCGCACACATAAAACAAAACCCACCCCTCATATTACACAAGTCCACCATATAAACTAACAGATAATAGCAAATAAAACACAAATAATACCAAAAGCACCCTAACCAAGCCCCATCACTCCAAACAAAAAAACTAAATCTCCCGACGCCACCAGAAAAACGAGCACCGCTAAGCGGCATTTAGGCGGGCTGGCAAACACCCTACCGAGGGTGCCAATACACCTACCCTAGCTCAGCGGAATACCGGAAAGGGGGGGTCGAGGTAGCAGGCTGTGTGATGGGTGTGGTAGTTGTGCCCTCCTCTTTGAGATAGAGCAGGGGAGACGGTACAAGGCGGAGAGAAGAGGCTAGTAGCGGAGAGAGGCGGAGGGTGGGAGGTGGCGAGCTGGGAGAGGGAGGGTTTGGGCGTGAGCGACGGGAGCGGGCGGGGCGAACCGGGGGAAAGAGCGCGCCGCGTGGTGTAGGGGACGGAGCGCCAAAACGCGAGTGAGGGTGGTGGGTTGGGGACACTGAGTGCAGAGAAGGGTCCGGGGTGTTGCGGGCAGCGAGGAGGGAGCGCAGGTGCGGAGGGACGCTCAGGTCGAGAGAGTTAGCTCAGTCGAAGCGAAGAGTGGGTGGAGAGGGGCAAGAGGAGGGGGTGGCCAGTTTGGCGAGCGGAGAAAGCAATGCGTCGTGGGGGCGGGAGGAGGGAATCCGGTCGTGGGAAACCGATATTTGGGACGGTTTGGAGGGGAGCACCAACCAAACCCCACCTCAAACTGCCGCAACGTTCGCAGGGGTGGCACGGCGCTGGCGGGCAAAAAGCTGGCCCAGATGGCCTGTTGCGGCGAAGCGGACACAGGACAACTTATGGGCCAATGCGGAGGCGAACCCTCGATAAGATCTCTGGAACCGGGGTTGCGCGCATGGCTGGTTTGGGGGCACAGCCGAGAGGTAGGTCATTGATCGGGCCCGAGACGCCACGGCGCCGACGTTGTTGGCGAGTCGAGGGGCTGCGCTTCTGTACTGTAACAGGTCATTGGCCCGACCTCCGTCCCCATGGGTGACGTGCCCCCCTACCCGGGCTGTAGCATCGACCTGCCCCTCCCCTCCCCGACCGCGAGCCCCCGGCAGACCAGGCCCAGGCCGACGCCACATGGAGCGCAGATCACAAAGCCTCCATTTACGGGACCCCGGCTTTGGCATGAAACAAATATCAGGCTGTGGGCCGGCACAAGTCCCGAGCCCCCCGGACTCCGGAGCACCAACCGGACCCCGACCGGTCCCAGCCTCACTCGGAGCCAAACGCAGCGTCCCCTCCCGACCCGC
>NW_028235090.1:0-7500 GCF_977035675.1 Penaeus japonicus | reverse complement strand
ATTATAGTTGAGAGATATTAATTTGTATCAAATGATACTTATAAAGGCTTTAAGATATCATAATATTGATAAAAAGTAATATCTATTTTGTTTACCGGGGGGGGGGTCTATTTAGATATATTAATGATTAGACAGATTTTTTTTTTCTTTCCTTTTTTTTCTTTTTTTCCGATCTGAAAAGTATTGAAAAACGCCTATCGACTAATATCAGGAAGAAGAAGAAGAAGAAAAAAAAACTTTTTGTCATCTGAAAAACATGCAGTAAATCATAAAAGGAAAATAAATTCATATTCGAAAAATATATAACCTTGAAACAAAAAACTACATTACCATTATCCACATTATATTACACATCCTTTCGTATTTCAAGCTTATTAATATTATCATTATTTTTTTCAAAATGGAAAGAGGAATACACTATAACAGAGAATGAACAGAGTGAAAGTTCTGCTATGCACCGATGTTATCAAAAACATCATTTAAAGATACTGCAATAGTGCTTATACTATTCATGCAACGATTGTTTTCTTGCAAAGAACAATGCAGTTTTATAGACACTACACTATCATTATTATTAGTCTTATTAGTAATATCATTATCATTGTTTCTATGTTTGTTGTCATTATCATTATTATACTTATCGTTAACACTATTGTCCTCATTATCATTGTCCTCCTTCTCGCCCTACTCCTTCTCCTCCTCCTACTCACATCATCCTCATCATCATCATCATCATCATCATCATCATCATCATCATCATCATCATCATCATCATCATCATCATCATAATCGTCATCATCATCGCCCTCCTCCTCTTCCTCCTTCTCCTGTTCATCATCATCATCATAATTATTCTGATGTTTATTTTATTTTTTGTGAAGTGAGGAAGGGAAAGATAATCAATCATTCGGCGGGGAAACAAATAAAAAGAGTATAGGAAATAGGAAGGAAATAGGATAACAAGGATAGAAATAAAATAGAGGTAAATAAGCACACAAGAGAGAGAGAGAGAGAGAGAGAGAGAGAGAGAGAGAGAGAGAGAGAGAGAGAGAGAGAGAGAGAGAGAGAGAGAGAGAGAGAGAGAGAGAGAGAGAGAGAGAGAGAGAGAAAAGAAGAGGATGAGAGAGAGAGAGAGAGAGAGAGAGAGAGAGAGAGAGAGAGAGAGAGAGAGAGAGAGAGAGAGAGAAAGAGTAAGAGAGAGAGAGAGAGAAAGAAAGAAAGAAAGAGAGGGTGAGAAAGAAAAAGTGAGTAAAAGAAAGAGCAAGAGAAAGAGAGAAAGAAAGAAAGAAAGAAAAAAAAAAAACAAAACAAGCAAATAAAAAACACCACCCAAAATACCTCCCCCCTACCCCATCCAACAACACCCCCCCCCCCCCAACCCCCCCCCCCCAAAAAAAAAAAAAAAAAAACGAAAACAGAAAAGAAAAGAAAAAAAAATCTCAAAAGAAATATATAAATATACATTACAAACAGACAAATTTATAATGTTAATCTGTATCCCTCGGCGTATGTAGAGCGGGCACTTTTCTCAGTGCGGGTGTCAGCATGTAATGTATTAGGAAGCCACTGCTCTAGGGGGGAAAAAAAAAAAAAAAAAAAGAAAAAAGGCAGAAAACGAAAAAGAACAAAAAGCAAAAAAAAAAAAAAAAAAAAAAAAAAAAAAAAAAAAAAAAAAAAAAAAAAAAAAAAAGAAAAAAAAAAAAAAAAAAACCTTTTTTGCATTCCTCGTTTCATCTGGATTTCGTGCAGATGAATTCCGTTGTTGCAAATGGTGGGTTGTTTGTGTTTGGATGGAATTCCTTCATAGAATTTTGGTGTTGTTGTTGTTGTTGTTGTTATTAAGTTATTGTGATTGTTGTCGTTGTTGTTGTTATCCTTATCATAATTGTTATCTTTGTCATTATTGTTGTTATTGTTATCAGCATTATTATCATTAAAATCGATACTACTATTTTCATTATTATCATTATTACCATATATATCATATTATAATCTTCATTATTATCATTATTATCATTATGATTACCATTACTATGATTTTCATAAACATCATAATCAATATAATTTTTATTATCATTATCATTGATATTATTATCATGATTATCCTTAATTTTATTGTTATCCTTGCTATTATTGTTACTATCATTATTATCACTGTTATCATCATTGTTGTTGTTCTCTCTCTCTCTCTCTCTCTCTCTCTCTCTCTCTCTCTCACTCTATCTATCTATCTATCTATCTATCTATCTCTATCTCTCTCTCTCTCTCTCTGAACCCCAGAATAATAACGATAATAATGATTATGACGATAACGATAATAATGTTAATTATATTGATAAATGTGATGATAATGATGACGATAATGAAAATATCAATAATGGTAATAATGATAATAACAATAACAATATTGATAAAGATAATAGATGAAGAAGAACAACAAAAACAACAACAAAGATAAAGAAAAAAGAAGAAAATAAAGAAAATGATAAGACGAACAAAAAATAAAAGAAAGAAAGACAGGAAAGAAAAAGAAGAAGAAGAAGAAGAAGAAGAGGAAGAGGAGGAGGAGGAGGAAGAGGAGGAAGAGGAGGGCGAAACACACTGTGAGTCTGTGATACTCAATTATTTCGGACAATCGCTCTCTCCCTCCTTGCCAATAGATGATTTCGAGGCGCTGTGATGAGAGAGAGAGAGAGAGAGAGAGAGAGAGAGAGAGAGAGAGAGAGAGAGAGAGAGAGAGAGAGAGAGAGAGAGAGAGAGAGAGAGAGGAGGATGAGGAGAGAGGAAGTGAGAGAAGAAGGCGGGGAGTAAGAGAGAGTGTGAGAGAGAGAGAGAGATGAGAGAGAGAGAGAGAGAGAGAGAGAGAGAGAGAGAGAGAGAGAGAGAGAGAGAGAGAGAGAGAGAGAGAGAGAGAGAGAGAATAAGAGAGAGAGAGGGAGAGAGAGAGAGAGAAACAGAGAAACAGAGTAAGAGAGAGAGAGAGAGAATATACGAGTGAACGAGATAAAAATAAACAGATAAAGAGAAAAAAACAAAAAACAAAAACAAAAAAAGGGACAGACAGAAAGAAACAGACAGACAGACAGACAAAAAAAAGAAAAAAAAAAAGACAGACAGACAGACAGACAGACAGACCAAGACAGACACAGACCATCACAAAGAGCGAAAGATTATTGCACGCCCGCAGGAGCGAGCGAAATATTCCCCCAGTCAGAGCACAGGTGAGAGACAAGGCACATCCGGCGAGGGCGTATTAAACACATCAAACGGAGGCGGAAGTGGAGTGGTTCTTTAAGATGTGATGAGGAAGGAAAGGGGGGAAGGAGGGGTAGGGGGTGGGGAATACGGAGGTGGTGGTGGTGGTGGTTGGGTGGAGGTGGGGTGGAGGTGGGGTGGAGGTGGGGTGGAGGTGGGGTGGAAGTGGTGGTTGGAGTGGTTGGGTGGTGGTGGTGGTGGTAGAGGTGGGGGTGGTGGAGGTGGAGTGGGGTGGAAGTGGTTGGGTGGAGGTTGGGTGGAGGTGGTGGTTAAGTGGTGGGGTGGAGGTGGTGGTGGAGGTGGTTGGGGTGGGGATGATGAGGAAGGAAAGGGGGGAAGGAGGGGGGGGATACGGAGGTGGAGGTGGTGGTAGAGGTGGTTGGGGTGGTAGAGGTGTGGTGGTGGTGGTTGGGTGGTGGTTGGGTGGAGGTGATGGTGGTGGTGGTAGAGGTGGTTGGGGTGGTGGTGGTTGAGGTGGGGATGATGAGGAAGGAAAGGGGGGGGAGGGGGTGGGGAGGGGGAAGTACGGAGGTGGTGGTAGAGGTGGTTGGGGTGGGGGTGGTGGAGGCGGAAGTGGTGGAGGTGGAGGTGGGGTGGAGGTGGGGGTGGTGGGGGTGGAGGTGGTGGTGGTAGAGGTGGTTGGGGTGTTGGAGGTGGAGGTGGGATGGTGGAGGTGGTTGGGGTGGGAATGATGAAGAAGGAAAGGGGGGGGGGGTATAGAGGTGGAGGTGGTGGAGGAGGTGGTGGTTGAGGCGGAAGTGGAGTGGTGGTGGTGGTAGTGGGGTGGTGGTGGTGGTTGGGGTGGAGGTGGTTGGGGTGGTGGAGGTGGTTGGGGTGGGGATGATGAGGAAGGAAAGGGGAGGGGGGAGGGGGAAGTACGGAGGTGGTGGTGGGGATCCCCTTTTCTCCTCTCCTCCCTCTCTCTCTCCCTTGTTCCTACTACTCACTTTACACTAACTACTTGCGCGGCCCCCCCCCCTTTTACCCTCTCTTGTTATTACTACTACTACCCTTCTCCTCTCTGACTCCCTCAGTACCATTTTCCCAGCATATGCATTCGCTTTCTCCTTCGCTTCGCTTCTCCCGTTTTTCCTCTCTTCCCTATCCCCTCACCTTAACCCTTCTCCCTCCCCCTCTATCCCTTCTCCTCCCCCTCTACTCCCCGAACCCTACCATCCTTTACCCTTCTCCTCATTCCTACCCCCTCTCCCCTCTACACCCCTCCTCCCTCTCCCTCCCCTTCCATCCCTTCCCCCTTCCCCCTTCCCCCTTCCCCCTTCTCCTCCCCCCTACTCCCCAAATCCTACCATCCCGTACCCTTCTCCCCTTTCCTACCCCCCTCCCTCCTTCCTCCCCTCTGCCCCCTCATCCCCCTCTCCCCTCTGCCCCCACGCCCCCACCCTCCCTCTGACCCCCTACTACCCCTAAGCCTCCCCCCCCCACACACACAAGGTCAAATGACTCCAGTTTTACTTTGATTCCACACGCTAACCCAGCATTAAGGATCCGTGCTTTTGTTCACCGAGTTCCTGACCTGAACACATTCTGGGTATCTTGAACACGTGAACGACATACCCTGGTTTTCTTTTTCTTTTGTTCGACGTAACATCCGGGTTTCTCTTTCGATTGGGGAGAAAATGGGAAACGAAGGCAGTTGTTGAGCGGAGACTATGGTAATTTTCAGGTGTTGGTTTGGCTATTATCTTCTTTTTTTTTGGTGTGTGTGTCTTTATTTTTCTCTTTTATATGTGGTTTGGAATTTTTTCTTAGTCTTTTCTTTCTCTCCATCTTTTACTGTCTGTTTTTTTTTCCTCTTTTTACATTACCTTTTTTTTTTTTTTTTTTTTTTTTTTTGCATTTTTCGCATGCTCCGTATTTCAAAAAACTTACTCATTAAATCTATCGTATGTTTTGTTTGGCGTTCGTAACATGGACGTCGTAGCGGAAATTCGTTTATCTGTAAAAACATGTTTTTTGTTGCTTATTTGAACAATTCCCAAGTAAGAAGAAATAAAAGCATGTGAACATTTGCAAAGCTTGGAAAAGTATTCATATGCTTGGATGAATTTCGGGAAAGACGAAAAAGAAAAAGTGGATATAGTAGAAAATTGTGTGTGTGTATATATATATATATATATATATATATATATATGTATAGTAATATAGTAATATATATAATATATATACATATATTAAGTAATAGATAATATATATAAATATATATATATATATATATATTATATATAGTAAATGCTCTATATATATATATATAATATATATAATTATATAATATATATATAGATATATATATATATGCATATATATATATATATATAGAGATATATATATATATATTCTATTTATAATATACATATATATATATTATATATGTATATTATATATAATATATATATATATAAATATATATATATATATATTATATAATATATATGTGTGTGTGTGTGTGTGTGTGTGTGCGTGTGTGTGTGTGTATGTCTCTCTGTCTCTCTCTCTCACTTCTACAGAGGAAGTGGAGAGGGAGAAGATGGGGGAAGAGATAGAGAGGGGAGAGAGGAAGAATAGAGAAGGGAGGGGGGATAAAAAGAGGAAGGGGAGAGATAGAGAGGGGCAGGGGGATATACATAGGAAGAGGAGAGGGGTATATACAGAGGAGGAGGAGAGGGGGAAGAGAGAGAAAGGATAGAGAGGGGAAGGGAATAAAAAGAGGAAAGGGAGAGGGGATAGAGAGAGGCAGGGGGATATACAGTGGAAGAGGAGAGGGGCTAAGAGGGGAGAGAGGATATACAGAGAGAGTATGGTGTCAGAGAAGATTTTCCCAATGTGACAAAATATGGGGAATATCCAACTCAATTAATGCAAGGAAGAAAAAGGAAGTATTTTAGTGACAAAATGCGTGTGGATTGGCAGTATATTTCATATCCATTTCCTTCCCTCGTCCTTCATTCTTCCTTTATCTATTCCCCTTCGTGTTTTCTCTTTCTCTCTCTCTCTCTCTTCCTCCCTTCTTTTTTTTACACTCTTTCGCTTTCTCTGTTGTTTGATTGTCTTGTCGCTTTCCTTCCCTCGCTCGTTCTTATCTTTATTCTCGCTTGTCACTCACATCCTCCTCTCTGTCTTTCTCCCTTCCCGGATTTCTTTATATTCTCCCAGTTCTATCTTTTTTCTTCTTCATCTCTCTCTTTCGCTATTTTCGTGTGCCTCGTTCTTTTGCGGTAGATGCTCGTGCCTCTCTCTGTCCTTCCCTATTCTTTATCCTTCTTCTCTCTTCCCCCTCTTACTTGTTCTCCTCCCCACCAATCTCTCTTTCTATCTATCTCTTACTCACACACAGCTCTCTCGCTGTCTCTCTATTTCTCTAACTCTCTCTCTTTCTTTGTTTTTTCTCTCTCACCAAGCCCCCCTCTCCTCCCTTACGCTTCCTCTCCCTCTCCCTCTCCTCAACCCCCCACCCCCTCCCCTCCCTTTCTTCTACTTCCCTCTCTCTTTCTTTGTCTCTCTATTTCTCTAACTCTCTCTCTCTCTTTCTTTGTTTTTCCTCTACCAGCCCCCTCTCCTTACGTCTTCTTCCCTCTCCTCAACCCCACCCACCTCCCTTTCTTTACTTCCTCCTCTCTGTCTCTACCACTCTCCTCTCTCCCTCTCCTCACCCCCCCCCCCTCCCTCCCCTCCCTTTCTTCTACTTCGCTCTCTTCTGCTCTCTTAACCCCCGCCCACCCCCTCCCACCCCCTCCCTCCCACCCACTCAGCTAACTCCGCGAAAAGACCAACCAACCGAAGAGTGGCCATGCGATCCCTTGATGCTCCTCCCCCCTCCTAGGCCCCTCCCCCTCTCCCACCCTCGACCAATCCTGTGGCCCCTTTCCCCCTACCCCAAGCCCCACCCTCCCACCCCTGCGACAACCAATCAGCTTGAGTGACTGGACCACAGGTCTTTCAAAAGGTGGATTAATCACTGGTAACAGATCGGTCGGTTTTAGAGAGAGAGGGAGAGGGAGAGGGAGAGGGAGAGGGAGAGGGAGAGGGAGAGGGAGAGGGAGAGAGAGAGGGAGAGGGAGACGGGAGAGAGGGAGAGGGAGAGGGAGAGAGTGGGGAGAGGGGGGGGGGAGGGAGGGGGAGAGGAGAGAGAGAGGGGAGAGGGAGAGAGAGGGAGAGAGGGAGGGGAGAGGAGGAGAGGGGAGAGGAAAGAGAGAGAGAAGGAAAAGGGAAGAGAGCGAGAGAGAGAGA
>NW_028235089.1:15000-17787 GCF_977035675.1 Penaeus japonicus | reverse complement strand
TTTGATGTTATATGATGTAATAGGATATGTAGTATGGTATGTCGCATGATGTGATTTGGTATGCTATGATATGATATGTGGTAGGCAATATGTGATATGATGTGATATGGTAAGTTATCATATGTGGTATGATGTCATATGGTATGTAAGAGATGCCATGGTATTTTGTGATATGACATGATGTGGTATGATAATTCATCATATGACATGATATTATATCATAATATGCGGCATAACAACAACAAAAGTAATAGAATCTGAACAAGCCATGAGAGAAACACACCAAAGAGGTTAATCATGATAATAATCACCGTAATTATAATGAGAATAAATGATTTGTAGCAACGATATTGTCAATAAAGTCTACGGATCAAATACCCAACATCATCATCAATATCTCAGTCAGTTTAAATATCACTGGTATGTTTCCATGTTGCATAGAGGCTTCATGCAACGCGATATTGCCAGAAGCGGTAAATGGTAGCGAATGCATTTGATTAATATTCCTGGTTGATTAAATATACGACGGCCTGTGGTTGCTTTTTTTATTGGGTTGAAGTGTTGTTTTCACTTTTAGGGATTTATCATAATCTGTTTTGTTACTTTATTTACGGACAGACATATACGCTGATGCACATGCTCACGCATTCACTCACGCATTCACGCACGCACGCACGCACGCAGGAACAACTTCCTTCTATTCCTTGTTTGTGAAGTATCCTTTGTTTATCAATATCTTTCTCTCTTTCTCTCCCCCCCTCTCTCTCTCTCTCTCTCTCTCTCTCTCTCTCTCTCTCTCTATATCTCTCTCTCTCTCTCTCTCTCTCTCTCTCTCTCTCTCTCTCTCTCTCTCTCTCTCTCTCTCTCTCTCTCTCTCTCTCTCTCTCTCTCTCTCTCTCACGCGTGTGTATGTATATCCATATGCATCCGAATTTCTCTATATTTTTTCTCCCTATCTCTCTCTCTCTCGACCTTAGCTGCCACACAGTTATGCAAACAGTTAACAACCTCAGAATTAACAAAACAGTTTTCCAATCAGCATGCGGCCTTGACTCGCTATGCAAATGATCTGTCGATCGATATATGCATGAATGAGGGGGGGTTATTAGAAAATCGCAAGAAAGCACAGAGTTACACACCCCCCCCTCTCCCCCCCTCCTACTCCCCCCCCTCCTCCCCCTCCCCCTCTACTCCCAGACCCCCCCCCCCGCCCTCCTTCCTCTTCCAGCTCGAGCGAAGTGCAATGAAACGGATATCAGAATTGTGCGTTCTCTTTCGAAATTTTTTGATGTTTGTTTTCGGTATCCCCTTTTAGAGATTGGCGGTTTGTCACGGTGTTTAAGCGACCTCGACGAATGTGTATCAATTTATCTATCTCTCTCTCTCTTTCTCTCTTTCTTTCTCTTTCTCTTTCTCTCACTTTCTCTCTCTCTATATATATATCTATCTCGCTTTCTCTCTCTCTCTCTCTCTCTCTCTCTCTCTCTCTCTCTCTCTCGCTTTCTCTCTCTATATATATCTATCTATCTCGCTTTCTCTCTCTCTCTCTCTAGCTTTCTCTCTCTCTCTCTCTCTCTCTCTCTCTCTCTCTCTCTCTCTCTCTCTCTCTCTCTCTCTCTCTCTCTCTCTCTCTCTCTCTCTATCTCTCTCTCTCTGTCTCTCTCTCTCTCTCTCTCTCTCTCTCTCTCTCTCTCTCTCTCTCTCTCTCTCTCTCTCTCTCTCTCTCTCTCTCTCTCTCTCTCGCTTTCTCTTTCTCTCTCTCTCGCCTTCTCTCTCTCTGCCTTCCTGCTTTCTCATTTCTCTAATGAAACTAAACAAAGAAGCTGCATCCTAACCATACGAGTTTCAAAGTTAGAGAATGAGAAAGTAAAATACAGGAAGAGAGAGAGGGGGGGGGGGGAGGAGAGAGAGAGAGAGAGGGAGGGAGGGAGAGAGAGAGAGAAAGAGAGTGAAGCAGAAAGAGAGAGTGACATAGGAAATATTAGAAAGGGAGGGAGGAGAGGAAGAGAGAGTGAGAGACAGAGAGAGAGAGAGAGACAGACAGACAGAGACAGAGAATAACAACCAATTAAAAATGTTAAATCTTATCTTGACATAACCAATCAAGAGCCCTGAGTCTGAATGACTGAAAAAGCAGGAGACAGAGAAGGATGATGAGAGAGAGAGAGCGAGAGAGAGAGAAATAAAGAAAGATAAATAGAGAGAGAGAGAAAGAAAGCGAAGAGCGAAGGAGAAAAGCCCTCCTCTCCACCCCCCCTTCCCCTCCTCCCCCGTCCAAACGTTGTGTGACTAGAGAAGCCACGTAGTAAAAGGCGCTAGTGTGAAGTGCAGGCGGTAGATGGCGTTAGTGTGGCAGTGTGTTCTCCCTCGCTCGCGTACGAAACGTTAGTCAGGAAAGAGAAGTGTGAGAGTGAGTGTACGTTTCGTGTCAAGTGTCAAGTGTCAGAAAATAAAAAGAAGAGGTGAAGAAAGATAATCAATAGAATAAGGAGATAGTGATAGTGATAATTGTGATAAAAGGTGGAAGAGATGAAAAGGTTATGTTTTTTTGTGTTACGATGTTAAGGGAGAAAAAGTCTAAATCGGCGATTTAGAATTTGAGACGTAATTTTTTCGATAATTTTTTTTATAAATTTTAGATATGTGAATATGTGAAAATTTAGGCACGTTTATTCCAGACATTAAGTGAATTTTAAATAACGCTTCTTCAAAAAATAATCATAATAAGTGTGATATTAGAATGAAAACTGATTATAAAGATAGTGATCACGGCATATTGACAATTTC
>NW_028235089.1:7500-10000 GCF_977035675.1 Penaeus japonicus | reverse complement strand
TATTTTCTTCTTTTTCCTCTCGAATGAAAACGTCTATTCGAGTTTCATTTTTTTTTTCGAAAACTACACATCATATCTTTCGACTTTTTCTTCCTTTGTTTCAATCAACTCTTTGACAATCATATTTCACTCACAAAACCTCATAAACTCATTCCCTTTATTTGCAAGAGATAGAAAGATAGCTATATATAGAGAGAAAGATAGAGAGAATGAGCGAGTGAGAGAGAGTGAGAGAGAGAGAGAGAGAGAGAGAGAGAGAGAGAGAGAGAGAGAGAGAGAGAGAGAGAGAGAGAGAGAGAGAGAAAGAGAGAGAGACAAGAGACACACACACACACAGAGAATGAGCGAGTGTGAAAGAGAAAGAGAGAGAGACAGAGAATGAACGAGTGAGAGAAAGAAAGAGAGAGAAAGACAACAAAAACTCCACGACAAAGAAAACACAAGAAATAAAAAGAAAAATCCTCGCGCAGTCTTGCAAATGACTCATTCACTGGAATCTGCATCCTTATTACGTATGCAACGCCGTGCATGATCGTGCATCAAGTGAAGGAGAAAGAGAGAGAGAGAGAGAGATTAAACTTGCGTTCTCATTTGTAAGAAGATTAGCGATCTTGCATGAACGGGAAAGACTTGTAAGAAGTTCTTGACAGTTGGGAGCGTGCGATGGATGTGTATATAGATAGGTAGATAGATAGATGGATAGATAGATAGGCAAGTAGATAGATAGATAGGTAGGTAGATAGATAGAGAGATAGGCAAATAGATAGATACATAGGTAGATAGATAGAGAGATAGGCAAATAGATAGATACATAGGTAGGTAGATAGATAGAGAGATAGGCAAATAGATAGATAGATAGGTAGATAGATAGACAGAGAGATAGGCAAATAGATAGATAGATAGGTAGATAGATGGATAGAGAGATAGGTAAATAGATAGATAGATAGGTAGGTAGATAGATAGGTAGGTAGGTAGATGAATAGGTAGATAGATGGATAGATGATTGAATTGAAAGACAGGTAGGTAGATAGACGGATGATTGAAAAGAATGGATAGATAGGTGATTGAACTGAAAGACAGGTAGATAGATAGATAGATAGATGATTGAATTGATAGATACGTAGATAGATAGATGATTGAATTGAAAGACAGGTAGATAGATAGATAGACGAGAGAGTGAGAAAGAGAGGGGGAGAAAGAAAGAAACAGAGAGAGAGGGGTGGGTGGGAGAGAAAGAAAATAAGAAATAGAAAGAAAGAGGAAGAGAGATAGGGACTTAGACAGACTGACAAACAGATATACATAGAGAAAAATAGAGAGGTAGTGTAGTCAAACAGATAGATAGGTAGCCAGGTAGACTTAGTAGATAGATAGATAAGACAGATAAGCATAGATAGACATAGATAGATATAGATACACACAGAAGGAGAAAGTGAAAAAAGAGATAAATAATGTAACACGTTTATTCCTGATTTATCTTGATCTATTTTCATCATTCGTCAGTTTATTTATTTATTGATGCATGTTAGTGCATAGAAGGACGATGACGTTGACAATTTTGAGGAAAGTCGTGCGTTATGATTAGATCTTGTTTATTTACAGTTTTTTCGTGAGTTCACTGACTATTTATGTGTTTGACTTCATTTTTTTTTTATCTTGTTTGTTTTGGTTTTCTCTTTCTCTCTCTCTCTTTTCTATAATTTTCTTTCATCTTTCATATCCCCAGCTCTCTCTTTCTCTCTCTCTCTCTCTCTCTCTGTCTCCCTCTCTTTCATTCATTTTCTTTCTTTCTCTCTCTCTCTCTCTCTCTCTCTCTCTCTCTCTCTCTCTCTCTTTCTCTCTCTCTCTCTCTCTTCTTTCCTTTTTGTTCGCCCCCCTTCCTACTCTCTCTCTCTCTCTCTTTCTCTCTCTTTTTCTCTCTTTCTCTCTCTCTCTCTCTCTCTCTCTCTCTCTCTCTCTCTCTCTCTCTCTCTCTCTCTCTCTCTCTCTCTCTCTCTCTCTCTCTCTCTCTCTCTCTCTCTCTCTCTCTCTCTCTCTCTCTCTCTCTCTCTCTCTCTCTCTCTCCCTCTCTTTCTCTCTTTCTCTCTTTCTATCTTTCTATCTTTCTCTCTGTCTCTCTCTCTCTCTCTTTTCTCTCTCTTTTTTTCTCTCTCTCTTTCTCTCTCTTTTTCTCTCTCTCTCTTTCTCTCTCTGTCTCTCCATTTCTATCTCCCTCTCTGTTTCTATCTCTATCTCACTCCCTCTCCCTCTCTAATTCTCTCTCTCTCTCTCTAACTCTCTCTCTCTCTCTCTCTCTCTCTCTCTCTCTCTCTCTCTCTCTCTCTCTCTCTCTCTCTCTCTCTCTCTCTCTCTCTCTCTCTCTCTCTCTCTCTCTCTCTCTCTCTCTCTCTCTCTCTTTATATCTTTATCTTTTCTAATGCAAAAATATGACATTAACAATCAACCTGCTTTGCATATTAATTGAAATGAGTAAAAGTTGATGACGCCGAGGATGGTGAGT
>NW_028235088.1:5000-12500 GCF_977035675.1 Penaeus japonicus | reverse complement strand
AAACCTCTCTAAAATAAACCGCTTCTAAACCCCCTCTCTAAAAAAAAAAAAAAAAAAATCAAAACTCTAACCTAAACCGCTTCTAAACCCGCCCTTCTCTTTCTAAAAACCCCCTCTCTCTAAATCAAAACTCTAAACCGTGGGCTCTAAAACCCGCTTCTAAACCCCCTCTAAAAATCAAACTCTAAAAAACTAAAAAACCGCTTCTAATCCCCCTCTCTAAAGGGTGATCAAGGACTCTAAACCGCTTCTTATCTTAAAACCCCTATACTCCCCCCTCATCTAAATCAAACTCTAAACCGCTTTCTAAACCCGTCTCTAAAACAAACTCTAAACCGCTTCTTTTCTAATAAAACAAACCCCCTGGCGGGTCTAAATCAAACTCTAACCCGCTTCTAAACCCCCTCTCTAAATCAAACTCTAAACCGCTTCTAACCCCCCTCTCTAATCTAAATCAAACTCTAAACAACACCTCGCTTCTATTCTAAACCATACACCCCCCTCTCTAAATCAAACTCTAAACCGCTTCTAGTCTTCAACCCCCTCTCTAAATCAAACTCTAAAAAAACCGCTTCTAATCCCCTCTCTAAATCAAACTCTCTAACTCAAACTCTAAAAAGAATAAACCGCTTCTAACCAAAAACCCGATACCGCTTTCTAAACCCCCACTCCTCTCCTCAAAATCAAACTCTAACCCGCTTCTAAACCCCCTCTCTAAATCAAACTCTAACCCGCTTCTAAACCCCCTCTTCTTGTTTTTTAAAACCCCCTTCATTCTCTAAATCAAACTCTAACCGCTTCTCTAGAATCTAAACCTCTCTCGCAAAATCAACCTCTAAACCGCTTCTAACCCGCTTCTAAACCCACTCTAAATCAAACTCTAACCCGCTTCTATACTAACAAATTCTAACCCCTGCTTCTAAAACCCCTACTCTAAAATCAACACAACCGCTTCTAAACCCACCTCTCTAAATCAAACTCTAAAACCAAACCGCCCGCCTTAAGCATACGCTCTGTGACCACACCGCTCCCCGCCGGCCAACCGCTTCACGCGTGATTAACCTCCGAGCGCCCGATCTAAAACGCACCAAACCTAGGGGCGCTTGAAACCCCAAAGTAAAACCCGCTTAAAAAACCGGCTGCCGGGTCCCGTGCACCCGTGGCACCTCAACCGACTTATCTTCAAACCCGCGCGTTAACCTCGTTAACTAAAAAAAAAAAAAACCTGTAAAAATCTAAACCCCCCCCGGGCGGACCGGGAACCCCTTGTGCAAAGAGCCACATTGTTTGGTGCGGATCGTGTGTGGATAGGATAGAGTGTAAATTTTCAGGTCAATTTCATAGATGTTCTTTTTTTCAATAATAAAATTTTTTTCTTCTAAATTTCTATTTCTAATTCAAACCAACGAAATAAATTAACTAATACAAAAAAGATCTTCTAAAACCCCCTCACTAAATCAACTCAAACACCCCATCTAAACCCCCTCTCTAAAAAAAAAAACCCTCCTCTCTATCTCTAAATCAAAACTCCTAACCCGCTTCGTTCTAAAACCCCCCTCAAATCACAAAACTCTAACCTAAACCCCCTCTCTAAACCCCCTCTCTAAATCAAACTCTAACCCGCTTCTAAACCCCCTCTCTAAATCAAACTCTAACCCGCTTCTAAACCCCCTCTCTAAATCAAACTCTAACCCGCTTCTAATCCCTTCTAAACCCCCTCTCTAAATCAAACTCTAACCCGCTTCTAAACCCCCCCTCCTCTAAACCGCTTTCATTCTACATTTCTAAATAAAAAAAACTAAACCAACCGCTTCTAAACCCCCTCTCTAAATCAAACTCTTAAACCCCGCCTTCTGACCATCCTAAAACACCCCTTCTACTAAACCGCATCTAACCAAACTCTAACCCCGCTTCTAAACCCACTCCCTAAAAAGTTTCTAACGCTTCTTCAAACCCCCTCTCTAATTCAAACCCCCGCTCAAAACCGCTCTAAACCTCTCTAAATCAAAAACCTCACTAAATCAAAACCCTCTCTAAACCCTTCTAAACCCCCTCCTAAATCAACGCTAACCCGCTCTAAACCCCCTCTAAACAATCAAAAACCCCCTCCTAATCAACTCTAACCCGCTTCTAACTTCTAATAAAACTAAACCCCTCTCTAAAACAAACTCTAACCGCTTCTAAACCCTTCTAATCAAACCCCGCCGCTTTAAACCTCTCTAAATCACTCTAACCTTTCTAAACCCCTTCTAAAACTCTAACCCGCTTCTAAACCCACTCTAAATCAAAATCTAACCCGCTTCTAAACCCCCTCTCTAAATCAAACTCTAAACCGCTTCTAAACCCTCCTAACCCGCTTCTAAACCCCCTCTCTAAATCAAACTCTAAACCGCTTCTAACCCGCTTCTAAACCCCCTCTCTAAATCAAAATCTAAACCGCTTCTAAACCCCCTCTCTAAATCAAACTCTAAACCGCTTCTAAACCCCCTCTCTAAATCAAAATCTAAACCTCTTCCAACCCGCTTCTACACCCCCTCCCTAAATCACAATCTAAACCGCTTCTACACCCCCTCTATAAATCACCAAATTCTAACCCCCTCTCTAAAATCCGCTTCTACCTCTCTAAATCAAAACTCTAACCCGCTTCTAAACCCCTCTCCTAAATAACTCAAACTTCTAACCCGCTTCAAATCACACTTCTAAAAAACCCCTTCTTCTAAAATCACTAAATAAACCCCTTCTAAACCCTCTCTCAAAAAAAATCAAACTCTAACCCGCTTCTAAACCCCTCTCTCAAATCAAACTCTAACCGCTCTCTTTCTACACCAAACCCCCCTCTAAACAAACTCTAACCCGCTTCTAAACCCCCTCTACCCCCCCCTCACTAAATCAAACTCTAACAACCCGCTTCAAACCCCTCTCTAAATCAAAATCTAAAAAACTCTAACCCGCATCTATTCTAAACTTAAATCAAGGGGGGGGGGGGGGGGGGTGGGGGTCTAACCCGCTTCTAGAGTCAACCCTCTAAACCGCTTCTAACCCTAACCCGCTTTTCTAAACCCCTCTCTCTAAATCAAACTGCTAACCCCTTCTAAACCCCCTCTCAAAATCAAACTCTAACCTGCTAAACCGCCCCTCTCTAAATCAAACTCGGCCTAAACCTCTAACCTTCTAAACCCCCTCTAATCAAACTCTAACGCTTCTAAACCCCTCTCTAAATCAAACACAAACCGCTTCTAACCCTGCTTCTCTAAACCGCTTCTAAACCCCCTCTCTCTCAAATCAAACCTAACCGCTTCTAAACGACACCCCTCTCTAAATCAAACTCTAACCGCTTCTATCTAAGACCCCTCTCAAAACAACCCGCTTCAAAACCCCTCTATCAAACTCTAACCCGCTTCTAAAACCCCCCTCTCTAAATCAAACTCTAAAAGAAAACCCCCGCTTCTCCCTCAAACCCCTTCTCTAAATCAAATCTAAAGTCAAATCTAAACTCTAATCCCTTCGTAAACCCCCTCTCTAATCAAACTCTTCAAACTCTAAACCCGCTTCTATCTCTAAATCAAACTCTAAGCAAACTCTAACCCCTTCTAAAACCCCCTCTCTAAATCAAACTCGAAAAACTAAAAAAAAAACGCGCGTCCTAATCCCGCTCTTTCTAACACGCTTCTTCTTACCCCCTCTCTTAACTAAATCAAACTCTAAAAAAAACCGCTTCTAATCCCTTCCTCTCTAAATCAACTCTAACCCGCTTCTAACCCTCTCTAAATCAAACTCTATAAACCCCTTTTTCTCTCTAAATCAAACTCTAACGTGTTTCTTGGGTGCCTAACCCCTTCTAAATCAAACCTAACTAAACCCCGATTAACTTCAAACCCCCTCTCTAATCAAACTCTAACCCGCTTCTAATCTCCCTCAACCGCTTCTAAACCCCTCTCTAAATCAAACTCTAACCGCTTCTAAACCCCTCTCTAAATCAAACTCTAAACCCCGCTTCTAAAAAAAACCCCCTCTCTAAATCAAACTCTAAACCGCTTCTAAACCCCCTCTCTAAATCAAACTCTATTTCATTAAATCAACAAACTCTAACCCCCCTCACGCTCTAAACATAAACCCCCCTCTTCTAAAATCAAAACTCTAAATCAAACTCTTACACTTAACCCGCATCTTCTAAAAAAACCCCCTCTCTAAATCAACTCTCAAACCTCTAAAATCAAACCTCTAAATCTAACCCCGCTAATCCCTTCTAAACCCCCTCTCTAAATCAAACTCTAAAACCCGCCCAAACCATAACCCCCTTTCCTTTATCACAAATCAAACTCTAACTCTAATCAAACTCCCCTTCTAAAAAAAGACCCCCACCCCTCTCTAAATCAAACTCTAACCCGCTTCTAAACCCCCTCTCTAAATCAAACTCTAACCCGCTTCTAAACCCCCTCTCTAAATCAAACTCTAAATCAAACTCTAACCCGCTTCTAAACCCCCTCTCTAAATCAAACTCTAAATCAAACTCTAACCCGCTTCTAAACCCCCTCTCTAAATCAAACTCTAAATCAAACTCTAACCCGCTTCTAAACCCCCTCTCTAAATCAAACTCTCAAACGCGTAAAACCCTCTCTAAATCAAAATTCAATACTCTAACAACTCTAAAACCGCTTCTAAAAAAACCCACCCCTAAACCCCAACATAAAAAAACAAACTCTAAAAAACCCCCCTCTCTAAATCAAACTCTAAATCAAAAACGCTAAACCCTTCTAAACCCCCTTCTAAATCAAACTCTAACCCGCTACTACTCCCCCTCTCTAAATCAAACTCTAACCCGCTTCTAAACCCCCTCTCTAAATCAAACTCTAACCCGCTTCTAAACCCCCTCTCTAAATCAAACTCTAAACCGCTTCTAAACCCCCTCTCTAAATCAAACTCTAACCCGCTTCTAAACCCCCTCTCTAAATCAAACTCTAAACCGCTTCTAAACCCCCTCTCTAAATCAAACTCTAAACCGCTTCTAAACCCCCTCTCTAAATCAAACTCTAAACCGCTTCTAACCCGCTTCTAAACCCCCTCTCTAAATCAAACTCTAAACCGCTTCTAAACCCCCTCTCTAAATCAAACTCTAACCCGCTTCTAAACCCCTTCTCTAAATCAAAATCTAAACCGCTTCTAACCCGCTTCTAAACCCCCCCACCCCCAAACCTAAACCGCCAAACCCAAAACCCCGAACCCATACCCCCCCACCCACGCCCCACCCCACCCCCAACCCCCCCCCCAACCAACCCTACCCCTCCCCCCCCGCCCCACCCCCCACCCACCCCCCCCCCCCCCCTCTCTAAATCAAACTCTAAACCGCTTCTAATCCCTTCTAAACCCTCCTAACCCGCTTCTAAACCCCCTCTCTAAATCAAACTCTAAATCAAACTCTAAACCGCTTCTAACCCGCTTCTAATCCCTCCTAACCAACCCGCTTCTAACCCGCTTCTAACCCCCCACTCTAAACCAAAGGCCTCGAGACTCACATCCCCGGTAGCGCTCGAGGGCGGCGGCGCAGGCGGCTTCTAAACCGCTTCTAGACCGCTTCTAAATCCTTCTAAACCGCTTCTAACCCGCTTCTAAACCGCTTCTAACCCGCTTCTAAACCGCTTCTAACCCGCTTCTAACCCCCCACTCTAAACCAAAGGCCTCGAGACTCACATCCCCGGTAGCGCTCGAGGGCGGCGGCGCAGGCGGCTTCTAACCCGCTTCTAAACCGCTTCTAAATCCTTCTAGACCGCTTCTAACCCGCTTCTAAATCCTTCTAAACCGCTTCTAACCCCCCACTCTAAACCAAAGGCCTCGAGACTCACATCCCCGGTAGCGCTCGAGGGCGGCGGCGCAGAAGGCGACGCAGGAGCTGAACTTTTTGAATCGGTTCAGGTTCCCGCCACAGCCGCCGTAGGTGAAGGGGACGCAGGTGGCTTCCGTCTTTGAGAAGTGCCACCTCTTGAAGCCGTCCGTGCAGGGACCCGCGTCCACGGGCGTCTCGCAGATCACTGGGCGAGATTAGGGTGAGATTAGGATGAGATTAGGGGGATTAGGACGAGATTAGGGGGATTGGGACGAGATTAGAAGGGAGAATACCGGGAGAGATTAGGCGGCGAGGAGTGCCACCTCTTGAAGCCGTCCGTGCAGGGACCCGCGTCCACGGGCGTCTCGCAGATCACTGGGCGAGATTAGGGTGAGATTAGGATGAGATTAGGGGGATTAGGACGAGATTAGGGGGATTGGGACGAGATTAGAAGGGAGAATACCGGAAGAGATTAGGTGGCGAGGAGTGCCACCTCTTGAAGCCGTCCGTGCAGGGACCCGCGTCCACGGGCGTCTCGCAGATCACTGGGCGAGATTAGGGGAGATTAGGATGAGATTAGGGGGATTAGGATGAGATTAGGGGGATTGGGACGAGATTAGAAGGGAGAATACCGGGAGAGATTAGGCGGCGAGGAGTGCCACCTCTTGAAGCCGTCCGTGCAGGGACCCGCGTCCACGGACGTCTCGCAGATCACTGGGCGAGATTAGGGTGAGATTAGGATGAGATTAGGGGGATTAGGACGAGATTAGGGGGATTGGGACGAGATTAGAAGGGAGAATACCGGGAGAGATTAGGCGGCGAGGAGTGCCACCTCTTGAAGCCGTCCGTGCAGGGACCCGCGTCCACGGACGTCTCGCAGATCACTGGGCGAGATTAGGGCGAGATTAGGGGAGATTAGGGGGGATTGGGATTAAATTAGGGGGGATTAGGACGAGATTAGAAGGGAGAATACCGGAAGAGATTAGGTGGCGAGGAGTGCCACCTCTTGAAGCCGTCCGTGCAGGGACCCGCGTCCACGGGCGTCTCGCAGATCACTGGGCGAGATTAGGGTGAGTTTAGGATGAGATTAGGGGGATTAGGACGAGATTAGGGAGGACTGGGACGAGATTAGGGGGATTAGGTAGTCTTTTCTCTTTTTTTTCATTTTTTTTAAACAAGCAAGACGTGATAAGCGAGTCGCAATCATAAACGAAGGAATGAAGAAACCGCTAAACGAAGGAACGAAGGAATGAAGAAACCGCTAAACGAAGGAACGAAGGAATGAAGAAACCGCTAAACGAAGGAACGAAGGAATGAAGAAACCGCTAAACGAAGGAACGCAGGAAGGGAAGAGAGAGAGAGAGAACTGTCATGTTCATCGTAGGTCTTTCTCATGGCATTCAAATGCTTCATTCAAATTCATTCAAATTCAAATGCAAAAAACAAACAAAAAAAAACAAAAAATTATAATCGTTAATACTAAAACTATCCATTTTAGGAATTCAAACTAGCGGTTCAAGAATTGCTTAAAACTAGCGGTTCAAGATTTGCTTAAAACTAGCGGTTCAAGATTAGCTTAAAACTAGCGGTTCAAGATTAGCTTAAAACTAGCAGTTCAAGATTAGCTTAAAACTAGCGGTTCAAGATTAGCTTAAAACTAGCGGTTCAAGATTAGCTTA
>NW_028235087.1:2500-13254 GCF_977035675.1 Penaeus japonicus | reverse complement strand
TGTTGTGGGATGGTGATGGTGATGTTGGTGAGGGTGATGATGATGAAAGTGGTGATGTTGGTGATGATGATGGTGATGATAATGATGATAAAAGTGGTGATGATGATGATGATGATGATGATAATGGTAATGATGATGATGATAGTGATAATGATGATAGTGATAATGATGATGATAGTGATAATGATGATGATAGTGATGATAATGATGATGATAGTGATGATAATGATGATGATAGTGATGATGATGATGTTAACTATGCTTATGAATGTAATTACTATGATGATGATGATTATGACGAAAGGAAAGAAGAGAGACCAATCTCCCAATCTTCATAATAATCAATCCACTTATCCATGTAGATATCTTCTATAATCATGCCCATGTTCACTCACCTCTTTAAGGTGGCGCCTTCATCAGGCTCGAAATCACGACACCTTTGATTAATGAGGATGAGAACAGATGGATGAATATTCAACGGTCAAATAAATATCAGCGTTAAGACCTGTCCAGCACGGATACACACACACACACACACACACACACACACACACACACACACACACACACACACACACACACACACACACACACTCACCACACCACACACCACACCACACACCACACCCCACCCACAACCCCAAAATCCCCACCCACACACCCCACACCCACACCCCACATCCCCCAAACACCCCCACACCCACCCCCCACACCCACACCCCACAACCCCAACCCCACAAAACAAACAAACACACACACAAAGCAATCCTCCTCTCAAAGAGCGGTTCAAAGCGAGCAAAACCGGTTAATGAACAGAAGATTGAGAAACGAGTTGACCGGCAAACGGATCGCCCGCCCGATAAACAAATTTACAGAGCAATCCCGGACGGAGATAAGCAAACGCTTGTGCTTGACGGACGACACGCGCGCGCGGCCTCGGTCCCACTCGCGGGTGACGCGGGATCGCCAGATATTCCGTTGACGGGAGAGTGGACGTTGCACACACGCCCGCAAGCAATTGTACTCACTCACTCACTCACTCACTCACTCACTCACTCACTCACTCGTTCGCTCACTCGCTCGCTCACTCACTCACTCTCTCACTCACTCACTCACTCAATCACTCACATACACACATATATGTATGTGTGTGTGTGTGTGTGTGTGTGTGTGTGTGTGTGTGTGTGTGTGTGTGTGTGTGTGCATATTATATACAAATGCACATATGTAGGTGGGGGGAGATGGAGGAGGGGGAGGGGAAGGAGGAGGGGGAGAAGGAGGAGGAGGAGGAGGAGGAGGAGGAGGAGGAGGAGGAGGAGGAAGAGAAAAAGAAGCAGAAGAGAAAGAAGACGAAGACGAAGAAAAAGAAGAAGAAAGGAAGAAGACGAAGAAGAAGAAGCAGAAAGAAAAGAAGAAGGCGAAAGAGGAGGAAGAGGAGTAAGAGGACCAGGAGAAGGAAATGCTCACATGTAGGCCAGGTCAAGAGTCGTCCTTCACCCAGCGAGAAGGGGGAGGAGTGGGGAGGGGAGGAGAGGAGAGAAGAGGAGAGGAGAGAAGAGGAGAGGGGAGGGGAGGGGAGAGAAGAGAGGGAAGGAGAGGAGAGGAGAGAAGAGAGTAGATGAGAGAAGTGAGAGAAGAGAAGAGAGGGGATGAGAGGAGAGAAGAGAAGAGAGGGGAGGGGAGGGGAGGGGAGGGATGGGAGTTTCCTTTGGAGGGGTTTCCTTGGGCGGAGGGGGGAGGGGAGGAGAGGAGAGAAGAGAGGGGATGAGAGGGAGGGAGAGGGGGAGGGGAGAAGCCGAGAGCTCAAACGGGCGCCATGCATGACCTGGTCGGTCGGTCGGTCGGCCTCCTCGACCTTTCCGATAATACCATTTGGTCATCTTGATCGCGCGCGCGCGCGCACATGGCTGGCTGGCCGGCTGTCTTTCTCCTTCTCTGGCTTCGGTGGTTTTCTTTTCTACTTCTTCTTCTCCTCTTTCTTCTTCGAGCTATTCTTTTTCATTTTTCAATTTCTTCTCCTCCTCCCCCCCTCCTCCTCCTCCCCCCCTCCTCCTCTCCCCCCTCCCCCTCCTCCTCCTCTCCCCCTCTTCCTCCTCTCTCCCCCCGCTACCCTTTCCTCTATTTTCTTTTTTCTTTTTTCTTTTTCTTTTTTCTTTTTTTCTTTTTCTTTTTTCTTCGTTTTTCTTTTTTTCTTTTTCTTTTTCTTTTACTTTTTCTTGTTCTTTTCTTTATTCTTTTTCTTTTTTCTTTTTCCTTTGTCTTTGTCTTTCTTTGTATTTGTCTTGGTCTTTGTTCTTGTCCTTATTCTTTTTCTTTTTATTGTTTTTCTCTTTTTTTTCTTTTTCTTTTTTCATTTTTTTCTTTTCTCCTCCTCCTCCTCCTCCTCCTCCTCCTCCTCCTCCTCCTTCTTTTCCTCCTCCTCTTCCTCTGCTTCTTCTCCTTCTTCTTCTTCTTCTTCTCCTTCTCCTTCTCCTTCTCCTTCTCCTTCTCCTTCTCCTTCTCCTTCTCCTTCTCCTTCTCCTTCTCCTTCTCCTTCTCCCCTCCCCCTAACCTCTCTCTATCTATCTATACCCATCTCTATCTATCTATACCTAACTCTTTCTTTCAGTCTGTCTGTCTGTCAACAGTTTGTCTGTCTGTCTTTGAGTCAATTTTAAGTCTCTAAGTACGCGTGTGTGTCTCTATCTTGTGTGTGTGTGTGTGTGTGTGTGTGTGTGTGTGTGTGTGTGTGTGTGTGTGTGTGTGTGTGTGTGTGTGTGTGTGTGTGTGAGTGTGAATGTGAATGTGAGTGTGAGTGTGAGTGTGAATGTGAGTGTGAGTGTGCGTATGTACGTGAGTGTGAGTGTGCGTATGTACGTGAGTGTGAATGTGAGTGTGAGTGTGAGTGTGAGTGTGAGTGTGCGTATGTACGTGAGTGTGAATGTGAGTGTGAGTGTGAGTGTGAGTGTGAGTGTGCGTATGTACGTGTGTGCGCGTGCGCTAGTGTACGAGTGTGTTTCCACGCGCTTGTACGCGTCTCCTTATGCACGCCTGCAAACACGCCCCTCACCAAGAGACAGTGGACTTGAGTTTACGTGACTGTACCCTACGACCTTCCCCACAAGGCTGGCGCTTGGACATGGCCGGCCACCTCCATCCCCCTTACCCCCTCTTCCCCCCCCCCCAAGCAAAAAAGAAAAAAAAAACAAGAAAAGAATAAAAAGAAAACGTTCCTCGAGGCCTTCCACCCAACGCGGGCGGGATCCGTCACACACGAGCGTCGCGTCGCCACGACCCGACGGGCGTGACAAAAAAGAAAAAAAAAAAACACACACACTCACACGCCCACACACACGATAAGCCGCCCTACTGTGACAATACTTCCTTCTGCGAGGCTGCGGGTGGGACTCTCCCTTGCCTTACTCTCCCTTTCCTTTTATATTCCTCCTCCTCTTCTTCAACTTCCTTTTCACCTTCTTCTTTAATCATTTCTTCTTCTACTCTTTTTTTTTTTTCTTCTTCTTCTTCTTCTTCTTCTTCTTCTTCTTCTTCTTCTTCTTCTTCTTCTTCTTCTTCTTCTTCTTCTTCTTCTTCTTCTACTTTCCTACTTCTTCTTCTACTTTTCTTCTTCTCTCCTTTTCCCTCATTCCTTTCCTCTTTCCTTACCTTCACTAGTAGCTCTTCCCCTTCCTTTCCCTCCTCATTCATCTCTTTCCTTCTTTTCCCTTCCCTCCCCTTTCCCCAATTTTCGCCCTTCTACCCCTACCTCTTACCTACTTTATCACATTTTCTTTCATTTTCTCCCCATTCTCTTTAGCCTTTTCACTCTCCCCTTTCCTTCCTCTTCCCCTACCTCTTTTCCTAACATTTTTCCTTTTTACTCCCTTTCTTCTTCCTACCCCTCTTCGTTCCCTTAACTCTTGATCCCTTTTCATTCCCCTTCCTCTTCATCCCCCTTTTCATTCCTCTTCTTCTTGATCCCTTTTCATTCCTCTTCCTCTTCATCCCCCTTCCTCTTGATCCCTTTTCATTCCCCTTCCTCTTCATCCCCTTTTTCATCCCCACTCCTCCCCATTCCCTTAACTCTTTCCCCCCTCCCTCTTCCAACCCTATCTCCTTGTACCCCCCACCATAGCCACCTCCCGGTGCCAATCCGCTGCCGCCACCCTGCTACCGCCGCCCGCAGCCACCGCCCGCAGCCACCGCACCGCACCGCACCCACGCCACAGTTTCAGTCACCGCCCGCAAAAACCACACGTTCAAACGCCCCCTGGGATCGAAAGTGATTCAGAATTGATTCCATTTTTTTCTAAATTTATCTAAAAAAAATAATAATAATAAAAAAGCCCTTCTATTTTTTCTAACTTATCTGAAAAAAATAAAAATTCTAAACTTATAAAAAAAATATTTAAAAAAAATTAAAAACCATTCTATTTTTTCTAAATTTATAAAAAAAACACTTCCATTTTGTCTATAAAAAAAAAAAAAAAAACAACGCGGCCGTCTGGGCGATACTTCTCGCTATTTCTTTCTTATTTTTACACCCTAGAAATAAAAATAGAAAAGTGTGGGGAGATGTGGGGTGAGGTGAGGTTGGTGTCTATTCCTTCTTTTTTTTCTCTCTAACTCTCTCACCCTTACGAACCCTAAAAAATAGGTGATCCGACCACGGTGCTTTTCCAAGGTCCATGAAGATCCATTAGATGGAAAGCATTGCTAAGGTGATAATTTCCGTTATCGTTAATCAAGATCAAATTCAAAGTACTTTATTCCATTTATTAAAATGATTATTTTTTCTTCCTCCATCCACCTACATACTCACCCCATTTATCCCCTCCCCCTACCCCCTCCCTAACTCCCCTACACACTCCACTCCCTCCTTACCATCTCCCACACCCTCCACCCCCTCCCTTACCTCCCCTCCACCCCCCACTTCCCTTACCTCCCCTCCACCCCCATCCTACCTACCCTTACACCCTCCACACTCCCCCCTCCATCCCCTCCCTACCTCCCCTACACACCCCACACTCCCCCCTTCCCTTACCTCCCCTCCACCCCCTCCTTACCATCTCCCACACCCTCCACCCCCTCCCTTACCTCCCCTCCACTCCCCCCTTCCCTTACCTCCCCTACACCCTCCACACTCCCCCTCTCCACCCCCCACCTCCCCCTCCCACAAGGCCATCTCGACGACATAAAAAAAAAACTACAAAAGATCACGGAGCAAGATGGCGGCGGCGGCGAGGTGACGTGGGCGTTGTGGGCGGCCAAGCGGAGGTAAAGGGCGAGGGCGGGTGGGCGCGTGGAGGTGTGGGTGGGTGGGTGGGTATGTGGGCGCGTGGATGGGTATGTGGGTGTGTGTGTGTGGGTGTGGGTAGATGTGTGGATAGATGCATATGTAAAAAATGGATAGATGGATAGGTAATAGATGAATGGCGGGATGGTGGGTGGGTGGGTGGGTGGGTAGATGGGTGGGTGGATGGATAGATGGATGCATATGTAATAGATGGATGGATAGGATAGGTAATAGATAAAGGGCAGGCTGGTGGGTGGGTGGATGGATGAATAGATACATTTAATAGATGGATGGTGGGATGGCGGGTGGATGAGGGAGTGGGTGGGATAGATAGGGTGGATGGATGAATAGACGGATGGATATGTTTAATAGATGGATGGTGGGTGGGCGGGTGGATGAGGGAGTGGGTGGGTGGACGGATGGATGGATGAATAGACGCGGGAGTGGGTGGGAGGGTGGACGGATGGATGGATGGATGAAGAAATGGATGGATGAATGGATGTGTGCGTGAGTGTGTATGCGTGCGTGTGCATGTCCTTGCGTGTGTGTGTGCGTGCGTGTCCTTGCGAGTGCGTGTGCGTGTCCTTGCGTGTGCGTGTGTGTGTCCTTGCGAGTGCGTGAGTCGATGAGCGTGAGTGAGTATATGCACGTGACACTAAACAGTGACAGCATGACGACGCGCGCGACACCTCAAGTATGACGTAACCAAGAATGACGTCATCATGTGTGACATAAAGTGTGGCGGCGCGGGGTGGGTGGGGAGGGAGGGAGGGAGGGAGGGAGGGAGGGAGAGGGGGAGAGGGGGAGAGAGAGAGAGAGAGAGAGAGAGAGAGAGAGAGAGAGAGAGAGAGAGAGAGAGAGAGAGAGAGAGAGAGAGAGAGAGAGAGAGAGAGGGAGAGAAGGGAGGGGAGAGAGAGAGAGAGAGAGAAAGAGAGAGAGAGAGAGAGAGAGAGAGAGAGAGAGAGAGAGAGAGAGAGAGAGAAGAGATAGAGAGCGAGAGACAGACAGAGGAGAGGAGAGAGAGAGAGAGAGAGAGAGAGAAGAGCTCGCCTTCTCTCATATATCGCCCCTCTCTCTCGCTCGCTATCGCGCGCTCCTCCGACCCGCGATCACTCTCGCGGCCTCCAGAGAGAGAGAGAGAGCCAGACAGAGAGAAAGAGCGAGAGAAAGAGAGCGAGCGCGATCGAGCGAAAGAGAGAAAGAGAGACAACAAACCTGCCCAACACTAAAAGACCAACAACGCCAAGACACAATCCACCAACAATCCATCACCCATAGTGTCAACCACCGTCAACCGCCCAACAAGTGCAATTACGAGGCCATGTGATCAGCCCCTAAATTGCAAAACTATAACCGTATAACCTATTAACCTAATTGGCTAATCAACTATAACAATTAGTCGCCGATGCAACGAGTCGATAATTGTGCGACCTAGTAAAGAACTTAAAGAACCACTTAGTCATGGAAGCAATTATTTTTTTATATATTTATTTTTTTTATATTCTCTCTCTAGCTCTATTTCTCTTTCTTTCTCGATCCCTCTCTCTGTACCTTATTCTATCTATAACTCTCTCTCCTCTCCTCTTCTCTCTCCTTTTCTCTTTCCTCTCCTTTTTATCTCTTCTCTCCTCTCCTCTTCTCCCTCTCCCTCTCCCTTTTCTCGCTCCCTCTCCCACTTCTTTCACTCTCTCCTTCTCCCACTTCCTTCACTCTCTCCTTCTCCCCCTCTCCCCCAATCTCTCCTTCTCACCCTCTCTCCCACTTTCTCCTCTCCACTCTCCCTCTCACCTCTCTTCCCTCTCCCCCACTCTCTCCTCCTCCTCCCTCCCCTCTCCCTCCTCCTCCCTCCCCTCTCCCTCCCCCTCCCCTCTCCCTCCTCCTCCCCCGCCCTCTCCAAAATATCCCAAACTAGAAAAAAAATAATAATAAAAAAATAAAAAATTAAAAATCCAATTAAACTCCGCCGCGCCGAATAACCATCAAGGGCCCTCGCTAATTATTCATCACCCGATAACATTTAACTTTCGAAACAGTTATCATCATCAGCAGCCGCCGAAAGGTAAACGACGGACGGGCCACGCCACGCCGCGCCGCCACGACCCCCTTCACCCGAATCCTACAGGGAGGCAGGCCGAGCGAAAACGGCGCCGACAACTCACCTTTCCTTATTCAAACATTCTACACGCCTCGATGGAGATGCCCCTACCCCCTTACCCTCCCTCGCTCTATCTCTCTATCTCTATCTCTCGTTCTTTCTTTCTTTCTATGTCTCTCTCTATCTCTATCTCTCTCTATATATATCTCACTCACTCTCTTTTTTTCTCTCTCTCGTTTTCTCTCTCTCTCTCTCTCTCTCTCTCTCTCTCTCTCTCTCTCTCTCTCTCTCTCTCTCTCTCTCTCTCTCTCTCTCTCTCTCTCGCTCGCTCTCTCTCGCTCTCTCTGTGTCTCTCTCTCTCTCTCTTGGTCTCTCTCTCTCTGTCCGTTGTTCACTCTCTCCTCTCTCCCTCCTCTCTCTCTCTTCTCTCTCATCTCCATCCTCTCTCACTCCTCTCTTTTCTCATACTCTCCTCTCTCCTCTCTCTTCCCTCTCGCCCACTCTCACTTCTCTCGTCTCTCTGACTCTTCTCCTCTCTCGTCCTCCTCCTCCACTCTCTAGTCTCCCTCTCTCCCGTCCTTCTGTTCTTCCTCTCTCGCTCTCTACTCTCTCTCTCCTCTCTCACCACGCTCTCCTGTGCACCTCTCTCTCTCTCTCTCTCTTCTGTCTGTCCTCTGGTCTCCATGGTCTCTGTCTCCTGTCTCTCTCTCTCTCCTGGTCCCTCTGTCTCTCTCCTTCTCTCTCTCTTTCTCTCTCTCTTCTTCCTTCTCCTCATCTCCTCCTCTCACTCATCTCTCTCTCCCTCTCTCTCTCTCTCAATCTCTCTCCCCTCTCCCTTTCTCCTCTCTCTCCAACCTTCCTCTCTCGACTCTCTACTCTCTCCTCCTCTCTCTCTCCTCTCTCTATCATCTCTCCCTCTCTCGCTCTCTCTCTCATCTCTCTTCTCTCTCATCTCTCTCCCCCTCACGTTCTCTCTCTCTCTCTCTCTCTCTCTCTCTCTCTCTCCCTCCATCCCTCTCTCTCTCTCTCTCTCTCTCACCCAAATCTCTCTCGATCTCAATCTCTCTTCCTCTCTACCCTCTTCCTCGCCTCTCTTCCTCTCCTCTCCTCTCTCATCGCTCTCTCGCCTCTCCAATCTCTCTCTCTCTCTTCCTCGTCTCTCTCTCTCTCTCTCTCCTCTCTCCTCGTCTCTCCGCTACTCTTCCTCCTCCCCTCTGTTCTCTCCTCACCCATATGCACACCCACCCCCCCCCCACAACACCCGTCACCGAAAGTCGCCTTCAGCCCTATCCGTTGCACAGGACTGCTCACTATAAAAAGTCAACCATTCCGTATTTCGTTAACAAAGTGAATGACTAAATGAGTCGAACGTTTTAGTTGTTTTATATACTTTTAAATCGAACGTTTTAGTTGTTTTTATCAACTTTTAATTCAAATGTTTTAGCTGTTTTTTATATACTTTTAATTCTAAAGTTTTTTTCATCTTGTCTTGCATTTTCATAAAGGATGTTTTAAGTTTTAAACATTTTTAAAGCAAAGCTTTTAACATACAATGTTACAACATACAACATTATTATATATCTTTTTAAGATAATTTTTATATAAATCAAGACGAAATGTTACACAGAATATGTAACTTTCTTATTAATAAACCATGTATTATTATTATTATTTTTATTGTTATTATCTCTCTCTCTCTCTCTCTCTCTCTCTCTCTCTCTCTCTCTCTCTCTCTCTCTCTCTCTCTCTCTCTCTCTCTCTCTCTCTCTCTCTCTCTCTCTTTCTTTCTTTCTCTCTCTCTCACTTCTTTACATATATCTATATTTCTATTTTCGTGTCTTCTTTTTATCTATATCTCTATCTGTTATCTTTCACTTTCTCTCAATCTATCTGAATTTCTGTCTTCTCGTCATCTTCCTATGTCTATCTCTTTTTTTTTTTTTTTGCAATCTTTATCTTTATCTCTACTATCTCTCCATGTGTGCGGGTCATCTCTCTCACTCACTCACTCACCCATTCCTTCACATTCACTTCCTCTCCCTCTCCCTCCTCTCTCCCTCTCTTGCACCCTCTCTATCTCCTCCATCCTCTCCCTCTCCCCTACCCTCTCCCTCTCCCTCCTCTCTCCCTCTCTTCCACCCTCTCTATCTCCTCCATCCTCTCCCTCTACTAACTGCAACCACCCCTCCTCCATCTGCTATACTCCTACAACGCTAAATCTACTGCAACCCTGCACCCTCATCTTTCCCTCTCCTCCTCTCTCCTCCCCCCCCTCCCTCTCCCCTCCTCCCTCTCCTCCCTTCCCTCCCCTTTCCTCCTTTTCCCCCCTCCACCCTCCTCCCCCCCCCCCCCCCCGTCCCTCTACTGCACCCTCTCCCTCTCCCCCACCCACATCCCTACCCTCATCCCTCTCCTTCACCCCCCCCCCATCTCCCCCATCCACACCCTCATCCCTCTCCTCCACCTTCTCCTCCACCCTCTTCCTCACCCTACCCCACCCCACTCTCTCCTCTTCTCCAAATATTCATGTATTCATTATTCTTCGAGGCTACAATCATCCTTATCCTTCTCCTCCTGATGGAAGTCCTTGCGTGGGAATACAATGCCTGATCTATCATGAAGAAAACAAATATGTACATAAACAAACACATGCAAAATTCACACATACACACATACACATACGAGCGGCCGCGCCTCTCTTCCTTTGAGTATTGCATATACATAACGGGAGGGAGGGAGGGAGGGAGGGAGGGAGGGAGAGAGGGAGGGAGGAGGAAAGCGAGAGGGAGAGGGAGGGAGGGAGAGGGAGGGAGGGAGAGGGGGAGAGAGGCAGAGAGGGAGAGAGAGAGAGAGAGAGAGAGAGAGAGAGAGAGAGAGAGAGAGAGAGAGAGAGGGAGAGAGCAAATCATCATTACCCCGCGAGACAAGTAGTCTCTCCTCTCACTTTTCTCCTCTCCAGAGCAAGACAAAACCTTCTTGTTTTCACTTTTCTCCTCTCCAGAGCACACTTACACACACACACACACACACACACACACACACACACACACACACACACACACACACACACACACACACACACACACACACACACACACACACACACACACAAACACAACACACAACACCCAACCCCAAAACCCACACACACACAACACACACACACTAACCCAAGGCTACAACACACACGACAATAACGTAACAACCCACACACAAACACAGACTCACAACACCCAAACAACTCAAAACCACCCACACAGCACAACCCCCTACCAACCCCTTAAACCCACATACTCATACACACAAACTCTGTCACACCCTCCCCTCCCCCCCCTTTCCACCCCTCCCCCTCCAACCCTTCCGACCCCCCGACCCCCCTTCCCC